>NC_134851.1:33810940-34117251 GCF_965363235.1 Mytilus galloprovincialis | reverse complement strand
TTATCCATAAAAGAATGATTGAAAAATCTGGCGAAATAAATCATTCCCTTTTATATAATATCAAATACATTTCTGTTGCAGATTACGGAAGCTGATCTGAACTATGCAGACATTGTTTTTGAAGACCGACAATTGCCTAGCTCAGTTATTATTCACGGAATTGATAATAAGACAATCTATACTGACATAATTGTCGGAACCCAACCGCAAAATCGACTATCCACCATTGATAGTTCGAGCGAAAGTGAAGACGATTTCATATATGTAGATGGAATCGAAAATTACACAGAAAGAAGGAAAATGAATGCATCTCAGACATAATTGTAATGTAAAAACCGTGTATATATGTAACATTTAATTTTCATTGACAAAGCAACACGAACCCGATTAAAAACTGAGGGTGACCCGGAAGGATAAGCAATTCTTATTCAATTTCCGAATGTGGCATCCGTCGTGTTGCTAATGTTAGTACAAACCGAGTAATAAGTCTAATTCGGTAAATCACATCCTTGAAAAGGGAACGGGATTGTAGTAACGACAAAAGAAAAACATATCCGCTATCATCTGTGAAATGTATATTCAATTATGGTTAACCAACTCGTAAAGGCGTCCGCAGAAATTTACTAAGGAATGATTTCTTCTTAAACGTTTGAAACTCTTTGTTTAAAAGCTTTCCTGTGAGCAGCAACCTTCTTTAAAGGAAATGTTTTAAACAATACAAGCTCGGGATTATCGTATCAATTGGGAGATATATCTCCGTTTGCAGGCGCTGCTGGTATGTTTCTCCATAGAAATCGAAAATTCACAATTGGAAAGCTTGAATCATCTCTTTTGTCGTAAATTTTTGTTTCAACCGACCCTCATTATCTATTTTTAAATGTCAGCCAAGATATGAGGCCGACATAACTGTATCGATCAACTGGTTTGATGGGATAGATGCGTTCAACATAATCATCAAATGCTAAATTTGTTAATGAGAAGAAATTATCTATAAAGCGGATTGTAAAGGTTAACGATACTGCTGACTTCTTGTCCTTCTTCTCATGAAGTTCCTGTATGAAGTTAGTCTAATAAGAATAAAGAAACAAATCGGTTAGAAGAGGAGCATCGTTGGTGCCCATAGGAATGCCGATAGTTTATTGAAAAACACGTATTTTAAAAGTAACAAATGTGTTGTCAATAAAGAAATAAATCATCTAGATAATGTCAGTTTCAGAGAATTTTTGTTTGAAACTAAGTGATTGTTTTCTAAGTAGGATACGTGTATCTACGCTGGCGATTCTTTTTTATTTTTTAAATTATTAAACTAAGCAATACAAACTCTTTCAATTTGTCTTTTAGTTTGGAATGAAGAACAATGAGAAAAGAAAAAAAGTCAAAATTCTAATACTATTGAAAGACAAAAGAGTTTTAGATTTAATATACTGACATCTGATACACGCCACCCCAGGATTGGCAGTTTCAATATCTTTGAAGCCTGGCTTTGCTTGCTGATAACATTGATGTTATTAATTAATAATGAGATTTTGTTGGGCCTTGGAAGACCCAGCAATTTTCCGTTCTGTGTAGGGACACTAATATAGATGAGTTCTCCAATACAGTAATGGAACATCCAGTTCTTCATCTTTGGTTGAAATTCCAAAAGAACATTGATCGGATCTATGATTATCCAGGATTTCCTCTTTAGTAAGTGTCGTAAGGGTAAAAGTTGTGTTCCAATTGAATTGTCAATACCTAATTCATTGATTGAGTAGTTTATGTAAGGTGAATTACACGAAAAAACTATGAAGTTTATGGCTTTCTCTGCGGGGACAACTACATATTTGTCATGGAAATAGGACAAGTGCTTTGCAACGTTTAGGTCTTTCAAGATTGACATAGCATGGGTAATGATAGATCCATTCAGTTTCTTTGTATCAACGTCACCACAGCCCTTATACATTTGGAAAAAAAGTATCTACGTGTCTTCTTTCTCACGTTTGACGCACTGTCTGGTATAATCCTCGACTGAATCCAACATTATTTTGTAGGTGTGTTTCCAATTGATGGATTTAAGCTCCCGATATTTCGGACAACACATTTTGCAGAACTGTGTTACTGACAATTTTGAGTTCATCGGTAATGAAAGGCAGCCGGATTATATATGAATAGGGAACAATCACATGTGCAATCAGGAGGTTTAGAATTGAAGTTGTCAATATAAGATCCTGCAACACATGTTTTTAATTAAAAATGTCAGTTGTAATTGGTTTTGTATAGGTATATAAATTGAATGTTGCACATTGATCTATAAAATATCAATAATGTGGTCATTTTTATAAATTTCCTGTTAACACAAAACTTTTATTTTTTTTTCGAAAAACTAAGGATTTTTTTTTATCCCAGGTATAGATTAGATTAGCCGTATTTGGCATAACTTTTTGGAATTTTGGATCCTCAATGCTCTTCAACTTTGTACTTGTTTGGATTTATAAATATTTTGATATGAGCGTCACTGATGAGTCTTATGTAGACGAAACGCGCGTCTGGCATACTAAATTATAATCCTGGTACTTTTGATCACTATTTACACCGCTCGGTCGATGCCCCTGCTGGTGGACGTTTCGTCCCCGAGGATATCACCAGCCCAGTAGTCAACACTTTTGTGTTGACATGAATATAAATAATGTGGTAATTTGAATAAATGTCCTGTTTACAAAACTTTGAATTTTTCGAAAAACTTTTGATTTTTCTTATCCCAGGTATAAATTACATTTAATTTAGCCGTATTTGGCACAACTTTTTGGAATTTTGGATCCTCAATTGCTCTCAACTATGTACTTGTTTCGATTTATAAATATTTTGATATGAGCGTCAATGATGAGTCTTATGTAGACGAAACGCGCGTCTGGCATACTAAATTATAATCCTGGTACCTTTGATAACTATTTTCACCACTGGGTCGATGCCACTGCTGGTGGACGTTTCGTCCCCGAGGATATAACCAGTCCAGTAGTCAACACTTCTGTGTTGACATGAATAACAATAATGTGGTCATTTTTATAAATTTCCTGTTTACAAAACTTTGAATTTGTCGAAAAACTAAGGATTTCTTTTTATCCCAGGTTCAGAATACCTTAGCTGTATTTGGCACAACTTTGTAGAATTTTGGATCCTCAATGCTCTTCAACTTTGTACTTGTTTGGATTTATAAATATTTTGATATGAGCGTCTCTGGTGAGTCTTATGTAGACAAAATGCGCGTCTGGCGTACTAAATTATAATGTTGGTACCTTTGATAACTATATAGAAAGGTATTTTCGATTGAGCTAATCTATGATGAAGGATATTGCCCAAGTTAACTGCATCGCCACCTTCGTTGAGCACAGGAAAGTGCGGTTAAGGTACCACTTATCACACATATTAAGTCTGTTATAATGAGATAAAAAATGTTGAAATATGCACTATAAAAACGAAAACATAAATTAAACAATTCGAAAGTGTATTTCAATGCAGATTAGAGGCAAAGATGAATCAACAAAATATTCAAAAATCGAACCCGAAAAATTGTGTATAAGAAGTAATTAGCAGCCTGTTCGTTATTCGATATTCCTATTTAGTAGATAAATTAGTATTTAATGATAACATTAAAAGCATGATTATAATAGTTTAGGAAGTGAAATTACACGTAGGAAATCATTTAATGACCCCTTCGAGCTGTTGAAAATTCTCGTTGTCCGAATATAAACCCCAAAGTTATGTCAGTTGCATATATGTGTCTTTATGTGAAATGATTAATTGTAAATAAAACGAAAACAAAGATGCATTAAAAATGTAATTTTATAAATGACATATAATACAAAAAAAACATAGTCACTCTAAACATATTTAAAAATAGAAATATAAATTAATGGTGCGCCCAAAAAAAGAAATGTACTGTGTCAAACTATTAAAATGACATATAATACAAAAAAAACATAGTCACTCTAAATACATTTAAAAATATAAATATAAATTAATTGTGCGCCCAAAAAAAAATGTACTGTGTCAAACTACCGGAGCTTAAATGACGTTGAGACCGCCCTGTTTTTTCAATGTCAATACAATTCTACATAATTAAAGACTCTGTATATAAAGGTTGTATCAAAAGAATTTCTCAGAATGATGTCATCTTCGATATCTACGGAAGGCTTAGATTATTACTTTTCAGCTAAACATTGTCAAAATGTAAGGACAAAGGTCATGGGGCAATGGTGAGACCCCCCTGATCCTTTAATCTTACTAATATTTTGCAGACAGTTAGTTAATATGTAGGTACAAATGTGACTAAAATGAATCAGGGTAAACTTCCTGTCTTCTGTGTTTACAGAGGACCCAAAGTGCTAGTTTTTTATTCAAAATTTATTTTGAAAACCTACCGGAGACCGCTAAAATGACGGTGAGACCCCCTCCAGATTTTCTATGTCCTTATAGACTCTATATATGTTAAGGTTGTATTAAAAAGATTTTTAAGAATAATGTCATCATAGATATCTACGGAGGGCTGAGATTGCCACGTGTAACATAAATTCGACAGAACTATAAAATCTGTATATATAAAGGTTGTATTAAAAGGATTTTCCAGAATAATGTCATCTTCCATATCTACCGATGGCTAAGATTGTCTCGTTTCAGCTAAAAATTGTCAAAATTTCAGAACAAAGTTTGATGAAATCAGGTTAATTCGGGTAACTACATATAAAGATTCATCTATTTACTAATTCAATCAATTGTTGACGAATACAAGTACCCCTTCCGTTAACCTGAATTTGGATATCGAGTAGGATAAGTCCGTTTCATTATTGTTTACAAGCACTTAATCCTAAAAATATATATACAGATAAAGATGCTAAAAATGTAAAAGTACAGATTAGTACATGACTTTGCCTGTCGGTATGTGCCAACAAAATCTGAAGACAATTGCTTTCAGACGAACGAAACTCCATGTTTGTGCATTGACACACCTTAAAAAATCAATAAAAATGATTTACTAGCTTATAAGCGATCACTGTTCAGTGAAACACTATTCACTCTTTCAAATCCTCATAGAATTACATGTACATGTATGCCTCAAGCTATTACGGGATTTATCATGATCACTCTATACATTTAAAAAACAACTCTATATGAACAATACATAATTTTAGTTAAAGGGACACTAGGTGTCAAATTCATGTTCATCGATACTAATCAAATTCTCATATTTGATTTATAACAATGTAAAACATGTATCTAAACTATTAACAGTTCAAATAAAACAATAAACAAGGCACATCATGAAAATACGTAGCTTCGTTTCGTGTGTATTTGAGTCTAGACGCCATCTAATTATTTATCGAGTTGACCTCTATAGTCATCTGATGACCACATAAGCGATGTAAACATAAATATAGATATAAATAGACCAAGCAAACACGTGCTGTTGAATTATTCTGATCTATTTAATTTCATATTACAGATAAAAAATAAATGTTTATCATCGTTTTTACCTGTATAGAATGTTTATTTGTGGATCGAATCAGTCAATCAAATGAGCTTCCTTTGTTTCACTTTCAACATGTTCAATGTTGACATTCTCTTCCTTTAAATAACTTTACACATACAATTCTTATGGGAGAAAAAAATGATCCCCAAAACGCGCGGAAACGTTATGCTCTCGAACATGCTAGCTTTTCTAAAATGAATGCGCACATGTTAATTAAAAAAAAACACGAAAAAAAAACCCACAACAACGACCTATCTAATCAACCTTTAAATGTTTTTTTAAATTTATTTGAAAAATCAGGTTAGAAATTGGAGCAATTTTTGGGACTGATCAACCCCCTTTATTGAACTTTAAGCTAGAATGAACTTATCATCTATTTGAACCCATTCGTGTCAAATAAAAACGAAATATCTATTTATGAATGAGGATATGACATGTATAAGATCACTTGACAGCATAGAAAATACAAGTATCTACAGCACGATTTTAGTTGATAAAAAGAGGTAAGAATCTTATATTATTTAGAAATTATTTTCGGACATTTGCACATACATGTGGAATGTACTTTACTCAGAATTAAGATATCTCACATATAAATTGAATGACAAAGCAGGGTGTGTGTGTATGGGGGGGGGGGGGGGGGTATTGAATAGGGAGTGATGATAAAAAATAAAACGATAAAATAAGATGATAAAAAATAAAACGCCGCAGTTGGTCTAATATTTACAGCATTTTGTTAATCAAAACCATTGATTTAAGGTAAATCCGAGACTATTTTATTTAGTTTTTGTTAATTAAAAATCGGTTATCCAAAAAATCAGAAATCAATATTAAAACTTAACAGTTTAAACTTGAAGATCGTCTGCATAACATTTTGAATGTCTTTGCAGATATTTGAAATCATAATTCTCATCTTCGAAATTTAGTGTAGAATTTTTCTCATCATTTTATGAAAATATCTGGATCAGCCACTGACTAGTATATATACAATATAAGGTCAATGTCAGAAAAATTTAAAGATTTTTTGTATGATGCTGAGAAACTTGGAAAGGGCAAGGTTCTACTGAGCCCTTCCCAAGTTTTTCCTCGAGTACAAAAACTAGAGGCTCTTAAGAGCCTGTGTCGCTCACCTTGGTCTATGTGCATATTAAACAAAGGACACAGATAGATTCATGACAAAATTGTGTTTTGGTGATGGTGATGTGTTTGTAGATCTTACTTTACTGAACATTCTTGGTTCTTACAATTTTCTCTATATATAATGAACTTGGCCCTTTCGTTACAGAGGAAAATATTTTGTAAAAATTTACAAAAATTTACAAAATTAATGAAAAATTGTTAAAAATTGACTATAAAGGGAAATAACTCCTTAAGGGGTCAACTGACCATTTTGGCCATGTTGACTTGATTTATTTGTAGATCTTACTTGGCTGAACATTATTGCTGTTTACAGTTTATCTCTATCTATAATAATATTCAAGATAATAACCAAAAACGGCGAAATTTCCTTAAAATTACCAATTTAGAGGCAGCAACCCAACCACGGGTTCTCCGATTCATCTGAAAATTTGAGAGCAGATAGATATTGACCTGATAAACAAATTAACCTCGTGTCAGATTTGCTCTAGATGCTTTAGTTTCAGAGTTAAAAGCCTAAATCTACATTTTACCCCTATGTTCTATTTTTAGCCATGGCAGCCATCTTGGTTGGTTGGCTGAGTCACCCTACGCATTTTTTAAAACTAGATAATCTAATGATGAGTTTGACCAAGTTTGGTTACATTTGGCCAAGTAGTTTAAGAGGAGAAGATTTTTGGGAAGGATTACATAAATTTATGAAAAATTGGTAAAAAATGACTATAAAGGGAAATAACTCCTTCAGGGGTCAACTGACTATTTTAATCATGATGACTTCTTTGCAGATCTTACTTGGCTGAACATTATTGCTTTTTACAGTTTTTCTCTATCTATACTATATAATAACCAAAAACGGCGAAATTTCCTTAAAATTACCAATTTAGAGGTAGCAATCCAACCACGGGTTCTCCGATTCATCTGAAAATTTAAGAGCAGATAGATCTTGACCTGATAAACATTTTATCAGATTTGTTCTAAATGCTTTGGTTTTTGAGATATAAGCCAAAAACTGCATTTTACCCCTATGTTCTATTTTTAGCTATGACGGCCATCTTGGCTGGTTGGCCGGGTCATCGGACACATTTTTAAAACTAGATACCCCAATGATGATTGTGGCCAAGTTTGGTTAAATTTGGCCCATTAGTTTCAGAGGAGAAGATTTTTGTAAAAGTTTACGACGACGGATGACGACGGACGATGCAGGACGTCGGACGCCAAGTTATGAGAAAAGCTCACTTGGACCTTCGGGCCAGGTGAGCTAAAAATTACATTCTTATAAAACTGACCTCACATTGTTTTTATACTATAGTATTTATGTATGGACTTTTTCATATTGGCCCTGTAACGTGCCCGAGGTACATGTATTAATAATGGCCAAGGATGGTTGTAATGGCCTCGAGGCAACGGGTCAATATGAAAATGTCCATATATTGATACTTTTAGTAACCAACTAAGGCAACTTCATTCAAGAACAGTCTTTGAGAAAGTGTTTGCGTCTCGGATCCAAATACAGCTAACCACGAATCTATAACAGAAAAAAGCCAGCTTATAACACTTTTATTAAATGGTTTTAATTGTTCGATTAAACAAAGAGTAAGAATCTTACCGTGAAGAAATTATAGGAATTCATAGTGAACTTGTCTTTTCGCATTCACGATGGATTTTTGGTCAACATTGTCAGCTGTAATTTCTTATTTCTCATCCAAGTACTTAATTTGACTATTTATTTTAGGGTATTTTTGTTATATAAATCTTCAACGGTTTCGGTACTTTTCATCTTTCAGATTTCAAATGTTTGGCTTTGAGCGTTCCTGATGAAGGTAAATCCAGCAAAGCGCTTCGGATGCATATAATTATTAAACGTGGTGTTTTCAATTTTTTACCACTCATCATTCATAGGTCAATTAACTTTATTCAATTTCAATTTCAATTCTTTATTAACCAAATGTTTTACAACATATAGGTACATGTATAGTTAATAAATGTTAAATATATATTAAAAAGCACACGATCATGACAAAACGGACAGAAGCATTAAATACACCTAAAAAAATAATCCTTGAAAATAATTGAAATAAAAAAAAAATGCACCCAAATATAAATACATATAAATATTTTCCAAATAGGAAATATATGTAACAACTCAATTACAAATCAACTTAATTTAAAACAGTAATTTCTGAGCTTCAGATTTATAAATATACATTTTCCTAAGTTGCAAAACTCTTTTACACTAGTAGTGCTTAATAATGATAATAGTTTATAAACATAACGCCAATAATATCAAACATTCTCGCAAATTTGAATATTAAAGATATGATAGATTAAAATGCATTTCATCCTCAATATTATCAATTTCTACATTTGAATATCGTCCCTTTTCTATAGGAAGATTATGTGATGGCAATCTAGATTTAACAATACATTTTTTTGTAAACTGTGGTCATTAGTTTACATAAATATGTCTGCAAAGAAAAATGTGATATCATATATCTTTACAAAAATCATTTCGATGGACTATCTAAAGTAACATCAAACCCTTGTTTGATAATTACCATAGCCTTGAATGATATCATCCTTACATGAATACCACAAATCCTGTAAACCAAGATGGAACAATTCCTTTCGTATATTAAAAACCCCAATTTTTGTCAGGCTGAGAGGTGTACAAAATGGGGAAATGCATTATGCCAGTAAGGGAACCTGCAACACCATTAAGGTAGGCTGAAGTAGTATATTTTTGACAAACCATTAAGAGTGATTGATAAAAAAAATTGAAGTTGATTTATTTGTATTAGAAAATTTTCATGTGTAATTTGGCAATGTCTCATTTTTAATGATTTAGATTTGATTTTGTGCACTTTCTTAACATACGCTAAGTATTTTGCTAATCAGAGATGTGACGGTTGACTTAATTCCGTAATGTTTTCTGTACACTTTTCCTTTTAATTTAATGGTCTGATAACTTTATTTATTTACCTTTGGTATCTTTTGATGATTTGTCGTTACCGTATATCAAGTATATCTTAATGATACTGATTCACCACATAGTAATGCTTGTTTATATATACAAACTTTTATAAATTACTCATGTTACTACAATATATGTAGTTGTAATTATACATATACCAAAAATATGATTTATTTGCATTTTCTTTTTTTTATACGATTTCTGAACGGAACTATTTCATTAAATTACGTTTTGTACCAATTATAGCTGTTTTTTGTGAGTCTTTTTTCTTTAAAATTATGATAGAAAGACAGATACTGTATACTGATGAATATAACAAGATCTACAAATATGATAAATAAAACTTCCAAATTTCTCATGATAAAAATAGTTGCTCTTAAATGAAAGATTATGTCCAAAATAAATCTGTTATACTAAAAAGGTAAATGGCTTGATAAAAACTGGCAACAGTGATAATGATCAGAACTTCAAGATTATAAAACTGTTAATAAAATACATCCATCAACTAACTCATAATCATAACTTCATTTTAGCATATGTTCTATAACCTACAGTGGAGATCACTTCTAACCTCTCATTAGAACTGTCAGAATATTCTGTCATAGAACTGTTCTAACCTGTCCTAGAACAGTTCTACCTAGAACAGTTCTACCCTAGAACTGTTCTAAGTAGAACTGTCAGAATCAGTTCTAGGTAGAACTGACTAAATCAGTTCTAGGTAGAACTGTCAGGATCAGTTCTAGGTAGAACTGTCAGGATCAGTTCTAGGGTAGAACTGTCCAAATCACTTCTAACCGTAGAACTGTCAGCAGAACTGACTAAATCAGTCAGGACTGCACATGTATAACAATTCTAAATGACGTCACTGCAGTAAGAGCACTTTAGAATTTAGAAGAAATAAATCACTTCCAATTACTATGCTATATATCAAATAGCAGCTTTTCTATATTTTTTACTGATCAAATGACTTTTATTACGTTACATGTACAAATATCGAAGTGAATAGAAGGTTATCCAACTCATCGGAGAAATATTTTTATAAGATTGCATACGGAAACATCATTGTTTACGTTTCTTCGTTCCCCGTTTTTAACAGTCTCTTCGAATTCTTAATAAAACTCTACATTTAATTCATGGAATTTTAATCGTAATTTACCTTGTTTGCCTTGGATTTACATTCATTTAAGATTCTGTTTTGACAAATGTTCAAACGAAAATTGTACAGTGGATGAATTATGGGATCTTAATGAAAAAAGTGTTGTACAACGTAAATAAAAACTATATATACATTTGCACCATCTCGTCAATTTAGCCAGACTTATCCATAACGATTATAAATGATATCTGGGAGTCTGCAACTCAGAAAAATATACTAGATCTGAACATGATTGAAACATTTGCCCCTGGACGTTCGGCTACAAACAAAATCATGCATTTTTCTTTGCCTTCTTCAAATTATATTAACAGTATACTATTCCAAGAAGAGAACTTCCCATACATGTACTTTTTATTTTATTTTTAAAATAAAGTATAAGAATCAGTCATGACTGAATATCACACAGGTTCCCGTAAAATTTTGACGTCATAAAACAAAATATATAACGCCACAATGGAAAAGTCATTGTTGTTTGCTTCAAAAGTTCAAGAGGCCGGGTCAGCCAGGATTAGCGATAAGGTGTATCGTGTTTCAAAGTTGGTGTCATTTTTATCATACGATCCGTCCTCACATAGAAATAATATGGTTTACCATGTTTACAATGAGGCCATATACATGTATATTTACATGATAAAGTGTAAATAAGTTCAGTTTTGGTTGATGCGGGCAAATAATTTTGTTAAAACAACTTTCACTCAGTCTGATATATTGAAACCACTGAAATTTGTTTACAAATCAATATTTTGAATAAAAAAAGGACTTGAATGACTTGCTGATATTCTAAATTGATGTGGAATTTTTTTTGTAGCCAATGTGTTCCAATATTCATTGATATTGCTGTCATTTGAATTATACAATCCATCGTAATATGTATTACTATAAATGATTTAGTATGCGGCTATATATATATTAAGATTTACATAACAAAGTGTAATTATGGTCAGTTTTGGTTGATGGTGTCACATATGGTCAGTTTTGGTTGATGCTGTCAAATATGGTCAGTTTTGGTTGATGCGGACAAATAATTTTGTTATATTCATGAGTCAGTCTGAGATATCAAAACTACTGAAATTAGTTTACGATTCAAAATTTTGATGAAAAAGAGGACATGCTGGCACTATAAACTGATGTGAGCATAATTTTATTTTCCAATATTGCTTTCATTTATATTAAACAATCCATCCTGATATAAAAATATAGGTGATTTACTTTGCGGCTATTAACATTGACATCATGTACATAATAAAGTGCAAATATGGTCAGTTTTGGTTGATGCGGACAAATTATTTTGTTATACCAGTCAGTCTGAGGTATGAAAACTACTGATATTTGTTTATGATGCAATATTTTGAATAAAAAGAGGACATGCTGGCATTCTAAATTAATGCAAATGAAATTAGGTAGCATTGTGTTCAAATATTTCTATCATTTGTATTTTCATGATTTTACAAGATTTACTATGCGACTATAAGAGATACATAAAAAAGAGCAAATATGGTCAGTTTTGGTTGATGCGGTCAAATATGGTCAGTTTTTGGTTGATGCGGTCAAATATGGTCAGTTTTGGTTGATGCGGTCAAATATGGTCAGTTTTGGGTGATGCGGTCAAATATGGTAAGTTTTGGTTGATGCTGTCAAATATGGTCAGTTTTGATTGATGCAGACAAATAATTTTGTTTCATGATTACATGTTACTGTCAGTCTGAGCATGGAAGTATTATATTGACAGGAACTACAACGATCAATTAGCATTTATTTATAACCCGGGTAGCCCTGAAGAAAAGATATGGAAACTGTCTAATTAGTACACTGTCGTTAATTTCTTTTGTGACTATCTGCGATGCCGAGGTCATAAATTGACCAGAGATACTTCTTATCAATCACGTGGTTTTAATCGAGACAGCTTAACAATATTACCTGTCGGAAAACACCTTTACTTATTTCAATCATGTCGGTAGACCTTTATTCGTGAACAACTGATTTAAACAAATCGACTGATGCATAAAAAATGAAAATCGGCCCAAAATTAATTATTCTACAACGATTTGAAATAGTGAGTGACATTATTTTCTTAGTTTGTGGGTGAAGTTTAAATCGCGATTAAGGTGTGTTCCGGTTACCGCCGGTTAACAATAAATATATTTGATAAATATTTAAACTGTGAAGTTTAGAGTAATATATATGGTTAAGTTACTGGATAATCCTGGAAAGTAGAAATTTCCAGTTTACAATACGAAAATTAATCGAGCAAGTACCAATCAACAAAATACAGCAGAGATCTAACTACGTTATATAGCTATTTACAGTGGCGGAACCAGCCATTTTAAAGAGGGGGGGGGGGTTCCCAACCCAGAGTAAAGGGGGGTTCCAACTATATGCTCCCATTCAAATGCCTTGATCGGCCAAAAAAAAAGGGCGGTGCCGATTGCTGTTTCCTAAGAATTTATAACAACTTTCGATTTCTTCTTTGTTCAGGAGTTGGAACCCCCTTTTTTTGACGATCAATGCATTTGAATGGGAAAATATAGTTGGACCCCCCCTTTTTAAAATGCCCCTGCATGCTGGCACTATAAATTAATGCGAACAAAATTGTTTTCCAATATTGCTGTAACTTGTATAGTACAGTCCCTCTTGACCTAAAATTAAAACTAAAGTACCGTGTACAGCTATATAGATTTGCAGAAAGAAAGAGCAAATAATATCAGTTTAGATTGATGTGGTCAAAGGATTTTTGTTAAACAGGTCCGTCCGAGGTTTGAAAACTTCTCGTAAACAGATATTACATTTGGTTAATGAGGTCAGATAATTTTGTTATGTGATAACGAGTCATCCTGACTCCCAGAATAACAAATGTAAAACAATTCAAATACCCCCCCCCCCCCCCCCATAATACTAATTAAAGGCCTAATTTATGTACAAAAAATGAAAGAAAAACAAATATTTTATGTTGCACATCAACAAAAGAAAATCACTGAATTACAGGCTCCTGACTTGGAACAGGCACATACATGCAGAATCAGAGACATATATGGGTATATATGTCTCTGGCAGAATATGGCGGGGTTAAACATGTTCTCTTGCCGATTATAAATCTGAAATAAAACCGGCAAAAAAGCAAAACTCTGTATAATATTAATCGCTATTTTGCCGAAGCCTTTATATTAAGACAAATATTTCTTAAAACTTATAAATCAATTCTAGCCGTAGAATTTATAAATCAATTTTAGCCGTAGAATTTATAAATTAATTCTGGCCGTAGAATTTGAAATCAATTCTAACAAGATTTGGTCAGTTCTAGCTAGAACTGTCTAAAACTGTTCTAGGGTAAAACTGTCAGGATCAATTCTAGCTAGAACTGTCCAAAATCAGTTCTAGGTAGAACTGACCAAATCAGTTCTAGCTAGAACAGTTCTAACCTAGAACTGACTAAAAGGTGTCAGGCTGACAGTTCTACATACTGTTCTAGAACAGTTCTCCTGACAGATTCTGACAGAATTTATGAGAGGTTAGAACTGATCTCCACTGTATATGTGTATAAAAGGTTTGACAAATATCCCAAAATTTCAATTTGCCCTTAAAATGTTTTTAGTAACACACAAGTAAATTAACAGCTGCGCTCTGAGGACATGGTAAACCCGTCTCTTTTTCATAGAATAACATTCCAGAACTCCTAAATGTCGAATCATAAATTTATAATAGAGCTAAAGTGAGATTACCTCAATAGAAATGAAGTATAGACAACAATGATTCATAAAAACTGCTGAAAGCAATGTTGAGTTATTGTCCGACAACAGGAAAATTCCACTTTTTAAATGAATAAAACCCAATAAATCGGAAATGTAAAACCTGAAATTTATATAAATCGAAAACCAGCACAATTCAATAGATATAAATAATTCATCAAAGTTACTTGAAACCAGCTTAATCATGTTAATTAAAGTACTGTTGATTGATTGTCTGAAAAATGGAAAAATTCCCCCTTTTTAAAAATGAATTATACCCTTTAACTTGGAAACGTAAAGTCTAAACTGTATAAAAATCGAATAGCAGCTCACCTCAACAGATATCAACAATTCTTTAAATTTTAATGCAAATCGGTTAATTCGATTTTGAGTTATTGTAAGACATGTGGATAATTGGAGAAGGGACGCAAGGACTGACGTAAAATGGTGTAACATATTACGCTGTAAACTATTGTATAAAAACCTGTAATCACGTAATACATTATTGATGGTAATTTAATGTGAGGAGATCGGAAATTAAAAGAGGCGTAGACAACTATATTTTTATTTAGATCTTTTTCGTCAATATTATATTATGTGATCCTTCAACGATAAAAAAAATCCATATATTTACCGCCGCTCAAGTTGAATAAGAGAACTTGAAAACGTTGCAAAAATTGATAATAATTAGTCTAGATGTAAAAGTGAAAGTAAATATAATAAAGGCGTTTTCAAAAAACCTCGATTTGTATAGCTATTTATGAAATTTAAGGAACGTAATAACAAGAGATAAAAAAAGTGTCTGATCAAGAACGGGGAAGTACATAATTATGTGAATTTAGAAAATTTAGAAAGACAGACAAATAACTTTTTTCTTTTGTTTAAATAGAAGAACGTGTATTTGTTTTCTATAATTCATAACTTGATAAGATTATTAAATGCGCATTTAGATTACTGCCTGAGCGACAAGTAAGTAATAATCATTGTTTTCAGTACGGTACTTGCTGTACAAAACGTAACTTTTGATATCAAAATCTATTGTGCATCATTTTTCTTTAATAAAATCTTTCAGTATTTTGGAACTTTCAGTGTAATTTACTATAAATACTAGATGTTCTATAAATTAGTTTCTGTTATAACTTTTTACCTTAATCATTTTTTAAATATAACTTTCGGAATCATATACTGTTTTATTAAAGGCTTCGTAGAATATACTCATACTGTAAGATCAGCTACGTATTTAAACTCCCCTTTCCTAAGAGTTCTATTCATATTTTTGTATTTTGTTATAAGGACGTGGTTTCATTTTCTCATATATCATGATCATGTCTATAACCTCTTTAACTTGTTAAGATTAGCTGTGTTAAGTTTCGTGTTTGATTTTGTTTGTATGTTCTTGTTAGGCTTGATAAGTTCTCTTGACTCTCTTTTAAAATTGCATACATTTACCCAGTAAAAGATTGAAACGGTATTTAACTGTAATATTGAAATCGACGAATAACAAGAGATAAGAACCACCTCATTGCAGGATCACTTAAAAAAACCCAACTTTTCCACTGTTGCTATGTAATCAGTGATATTTACCGCAGTCTGCTATTAAAATAATATACAAATATTCTTCTCCACTTCGGCAAAGAGAATATAAATCTCCAGCGACGAAAAATTTATGACTCCTTTTCCTTCTCGTGATTATATATAATAAATACATTTATTCCATATTAATAAAATTTTAGAAGGTTTTTGTATATGAATGGGATTTTGAATAAATAAGCATATTCACCTGCTGAAAGAGTATATTCACCGCCCAAAATGTCGCGTGTTTTTACGTGCAAAATTTTGGTAAACAATTACGTTACAACGTTACAATTGGTTTTGGTAAATAATTGCCATTAAATACATTTCTCTGGGAATATGGATTATAAAACAACTACTGTCTTTTGTTTCGGTAAATATGTGGTTTAATAGACTTTTGAACTGATATTCAGTTTTTCAAAAGTCAATAAAACTACATATTTACCTCATCTAAAGACAGTTGGCAATTGTTTGGATAGTACCGACATTTAATATCCTAAATACATGAGTGTTTTGTGTTTCTTTGCGGTGTTTTCAGAGACTGTTTAATATATATACTAAAAATTAACGTAAAACAAGGAAAATCAAGAAATTCTATAAAATTAAGACATAGGTTGTTGCCATTGCAAAAATCTAATGTATTTATTATAGTACTTTGGTATTTCCCTTTTGTGTTCATTTGTTATACCAATGTAGGAAGAAAATGAGTGGGAAATTGAAAACCTTACGGAAACTTAAACTTCTTGTAGGAAACACATAAAAAATGCATTTCACGGACTTTGTTGTATGCATCATCGTTTTGAAGTAAGCACAATATTACGACTGGTGTTATTTAGAACACCACGTATTTGAAATATAGATTATATCCGCTATTTCGAATCAAAATCAAGCGAGAAAATTATCATTTGACTACCATTTCCGAAATGAAATTCAAATGGATAAAGAATTTTGAATATGAAATTTCAAATACACGTAGAACACATCCCACATAAAACCCTGGTTTAAACCATGTTAACGTTTGAATGAAAATGTGATAAAAATCAATGGTTCGATAAAAAGAGAGACTTACCTTAATTGCATGATATATGCTGAGTTTTTGTGTTACGTCCCAACAGCAAGAAAACTTACTAAAATAGTTCGCAAGACTACGGTATACTGATACAGAGATCTTGTCTCTTTTTGAGGACGAACCTAACGGGAAATACAATACATAACTGAGGGGTTTTAAAATCTATTTTTAAACTTGTTTACTAACCAGGTTATTTTTTTTCTATAAATAACAGTTTTTCAAAAACTCAGTCACACTTGGCCGCGATATATTTAAATTTGAATTGGTGATTGCAGATATATAATTAAGGTAAACTTATAATTCTTTCTTGAGTACACATGCATTATTGTTTTATGTAATTGTAATGTTAAACATGACGCTCAGACCTGTTTGCAAATATATGGATATTTATGTATTTGTTTTGGTTTTGATTTTTATAATGACTTTTACATGTTTTACTTCCAAAGACATGAATTTTCGTAGGCTAAACATGTCTGAACGACGCATGTTTTGGCGGCAATTTCAAAATAAATTGATTATATCAATGGTGGATCCAGAAATTTCTACAAAGGAACCCTCTGGCTGCCATAAGAGAGTTCCCGCTCAGGGGCGGATCTAGCCATTTTGAAAAGGGGGTTTCCAACCCAATATAAAAGGGGGGTTGAACTATATGTCCACATTCAAATGCATTAATTGTACAACCCCCGGAACCCTCCCTCTGAATATGTCACTGGCGCTCCAGTCATGTTTTAGGGAATCCCATTTTAAACAACCAATTTTTTTCCCACAAAAGGGAGGCCCTGGCCCCGTCCCTCGGATTCGACTATGAATATTGTATTTGTGCCATAAATTAATACTTTTTCTGGCAAATACCAGTTATAATGTAATGGAAATAAGTGACTTTTGATATTCCTATGTCATTGTTTTTCTAATTTTCATAGCGTTTTTGAATTCATATGTTTTCTTAGTTGCAAAATATTATTTGTTTAAGAAAATTTCAATAACTTGTGTGCAGGAAATTTTCTTGTGGTAATGTGCATGATGTGTGAATTATAATAGGGTGATTGTTTCATATACAACTGATGTTATCAAACCTCGTTCAAATTTTTTGGTGAAGCTTTTATTCTTTCCCAGACGCTAACTTATTGCATTTTTTTATGATTCGTTCTCCTCCTGAACATGCATGAAAATGAAATGGACACAATCCAAACAATATCTACAATTCTTTATTATACAATAAAATTTTATATTTCAGTAAAACTAACATTTGAAGATCTGGATCAAAAGAAATCAAGGGTATGTGATATGCACAAATTTTCAAGGTAGATACTACACTTACTAAACTAAACTGTTGCTTAATGTGATTTTAAATAAAAATTGCCTTTTACAGTTAACTAATAATCGATTGACAATAATTAGAGCAAATTAGAATAATTTTTATTCCTCAACGCTTGTTTATAGAAGCTGATTTGTAAAATCTTTATATGATTTCAACCAGATTTGTCTATGCTCCGTTAGGTTTGTATATGACAGCATTTTTAGACTGTCTTAATGTTTCGCAAGATGTTGTTACTGAGAAATATGATTTTTATTAAATACAGTTTTAGATACTAGTAGTATACTGTGCGTTCCTATTAAACACACCCACATCTTGAAACCACTGTTATTAATTTTAAAAAATACACACAGATCGCGAAAATTAGATTATTATGATTGATTTTTTTTTATTAAAAATGCAAGCCCTTAAATTTATACTGTTGAAGTTAATTACAAGCTAATATTGTAAACATTATCAAATTATTTTAAACTAAACTTCTTTGAATTGTTTGTAACAATATCAATCAAAGTATCACATGTGTATATAATTGCATGGAGAACGCAGTATTGAAGAAACGACAATAGCATTTTTAAATGCGTACTTTTGAAAAAAAATCTTAATCTATAAAATCCAATAAATATGTTTTTAATTAAGTCGAACACACAAACACATGCTAAAGTTAAATTAACTACATGTAACTATAGCTACATTTGGTTATATAAAATAAAACCGTGCATTGTTTAAAATCTTAATAAAAACAATCAGTCAAGAAATTGCTCACTGTAACAAGAAATGATTAGGTAAACATTAACGCCAGCAGTTACATCTTACCTGTCATGGGTAGCGGATCAAAACTTCGAAATCCCGCACTGGTTTACTTTTCTAATCAAAATCTGTATAATGTTCGTTAGCGTTATCCTTCTTTTAATGGTAAAGTATGAACTTACACAGCTGTGTTAAAACATTGCACCGAGTTCACTGATCTCTGAAAAAAATAAGCAATGCAATGAATAAAAATAATCGTATCAAAGCAATCGATTTATGACTTTTGAACAGCGATAAACTACTGTTGCCTTTATTAAAGACATGATAGGTAAACAACTTTTGTTGACTGTTTAAAGTCGATACCCACAACACCATGGACAGTTCACATAGTTATAAACATATTGGGAGACAAAGGGGAATTCGAATCCCCGGAAACCTCCCACCTGAATCCGCCAATACTACGTCACTCGTCGATAATGTTTTGCTGTAACAAGAAAAGACTGAAACTTCATGTCATAAATTAGAACGGCTATATTATAATTATATATTTGTTTTATCACTTACTGATAATCCTGGTACCTTTGATAACCATTTTTACAAAAATAAACGAACCATATATACTATAAATATAAAAACAATATTATAAGATATGGTATGAATGCCAATGAGTCAACTCTCCACTAGAGAGCAAATTACACAGATATTTTAAACAACCATAGGACATTTTATGTTCCTCGTCAATGGTTAAAACCCATACCCCATAGTCTGCTAAAAAAAGTTCCGAAAAAACAAATGTTAAACCATTCAAACGAGAAAACAAACGGTCTGATTTATATAAAAAATAATGAATGAAAAACAAATATTATATACAGCGACAAACGACAACGACCAAATTACAACCTCCCGACCTTGAACAGAAAAATAAATAATGTGGCGGGGTTAAACAAGTTTAAAGGCACCATCCCTCACCTAACCTGGACCAGAAGTGTAACAGTCAAACATAGAAACACAATTAAACATTAGTTAAAAGATCTTAACTCATCAGGTAGATACAAAGCAGAAATACAGAGTGGGCAGGGTATTTATTTAAATCCCTGCCACAAAAATACACTTTTAGATTAGGTAATTTCAGATATGTTAAAATTGGTAAAAGAAATGTCATTCTTTTGAAATAATAACTCCTATATGGAGTTAATGCAGGCTTTCAGCCTATTTTCATTTAAAATTTGAATGACTGTGAAATTTTGAATTGAAATAATTTGTTTTCATTATATCAAATATCATTAACAGCGGTATAATACTGTTGTCTTTATTTATGACATTGAATAGACTTTTACCGACATCAAATCACAGACATTGAAAAATAATAAAAAAAAAATATTTAAACAAAACGTTAGAAAACTAAAGCAAGACTAACAAGAACTCCTTCATAAAAACTTGGAGCAATCTCAAATTTAGGTCTGCTATGTTAATAAAATCAATAGATTATATTACCTGTATATATACATGATAAACTTTCCTATCTTATGTATTCAGACGTGAACTTGACTGACTGAAAAAATCATAAAAGATATGTAACAACTGTACTTGATAACTAACATGTTAAAAAATATATATGATTTACAGTTTGATATGAATATAAGTATGTTTATACCTGGATTTAAACTTCATGTACTTAATGTAATTTTTATCTATATCTTAATAGGTATTCGATAAAATGGACGTTATTCAACTTCCTTCATATAAATCTTGCTTTTTCTCGGTGTTTGCATTAATGAATATTGCGATGTCTACAGTGCATGCATATGGTATGTTATTTACTGCAGGTTTAAATTCATGATAAAATTATAATGATAATAAATTTAAATACTCTGAAAACAGCATATTCATTGCAATGAAGACAAGACCTATTAAACTAAAGGAAAGTAATCAAAAATGGTTATAAATATATTTTACCGAAGCAAAGTAGGAAAAGAGTATGAAAATAAAAAAGAAACTACAAAAAAAAAAATAAAAAAATCAATGGTATCATGTGTATATTTCAACTTAAAAGTTTAATAATTAGCTATGTATTTGCAGTGCTTAAAAATAGAAAATTTAACGAGAGATCATCTCTCGGGAGTTTTCTTATATCAGCTTTGATTGAAAGATCGAGGTTCAATAATAACATATATGTAGTCCAATGTCCAAATCAGATACTGTTCTGATCCACTCTTAAGGGGTTTGCATTAAATTCTTAGACTTATAGATGCGACACTAGGCAACAATGCATTTTTGTTAGAGTCATGACCGTTTAATGAATAAAAACCAACTGTAAAATCTGATATCAAAAAGCTTAGCTCGTTATTTAGTCTTAATTTTATCTATTTTTAGTAACACTAAATTTCCAACCTGAAATAGTACGCATTAATCAGAATATAAGCATTGCGTGTACAGTTCATGGCATAGACAATATTAATGTTAAATTGACGAGACAGTGGTCTAAAGGACCAGATCTGATCTGTTACAATGGTCATCCTATTGATTCTGCTAAGTACAAAGAGACCTTACAATCTGGGAACCAATTTATACTTCATATTAGAAATGTAACAGAGGCGGATGTAAACTACAAATACCAATGCCGGTACGGGTTCGAATCACATGCAAAAAGCATCAAATCGACAAAGGAGCACTTCGAATGTAAGTATACAGACATAATTGCATATCTTATCGTAGCTCATATTGGGACAAGTATGGTAATATACATATACATGCATGTATAAAGAGTGATGTTGGTTGAACATCTACTATAGTGCAAACAATATATATCAAAGCAACCAAAATAGACGTTTAAAAGTAATCGTTGGATTTTGATATGATCTTAACTGTTTCTGCTTTGCTAAAATAACCGTATGTCAATTTTATTTTGAAGTCAGTCAATGAATGCAAAAACAACACCTTTTAATAAAGTTGTTCATGAAAGACAATCTTACATTTCTAATCTAAACAAGTTTCCATGATGCAGTGAAAAAAATGAGACAAAAGATAAAAACCATCAGCAGAATTTAATATTTCAAATAGTTTGATAATATATAGAACCGATACCGTTTTCTTTTCTCTTTTTTTTAGAAATGACTTCCAGGTCATATCGATTCAAAAAGATTTGATAATATCTATTAGTGGTGAAATATACAAATGGCAAAATGTGGGATAATTTGCTAATTTGCATAGCGGCCTTTTTGCCTTATCATGACGTCAGCCATTACAATAGGATTATATAAGCTCCTTAAATAAAAATGCCAATATGCCAATGTCGAATAAACAATTTGTTCGCATATATATATATAGGTGAATGTACATGTTTAAAGGTTTTTGTCCGTGTACAAATGGACATAGTCTACTCTGAAATCTTTCGGTCTTTGAAGAGTAAAAATCGGATGGGTAACCATAGTATTATTGCTATATAAGATCATATAGAATAAAGGAAAATCGTAAAATAGCAAGATTCGAAACAGAAATACGTATCAAGAAGATTTTATTCATGATTTGTTCGCATACAGGGAAACACCTTGTAGGTTTAATTTAAAAGTTAAATAACTTTTAACTTACATGCCAAATTATTTTGAAAACATGGTGATTTCAACCTTCCCATTTGGTAGAAAGTTAAATTTTAAGCATTTTCCCTTAGAAATATACAACATTTTTTGTAAATATCTGCCAAAGGAAGTTTTTAAGGATAGATTAGTTTTAGATATATGACGGAAAAGGACTGGATTATCCGTAAATCTAAAATAAATTATATTTTCAATCTTAAGCTAAGGGAGTTAATTTGATCAAAAGGGACAAAGTCACGTGGTGCAAATCATTTGAATAAAGTACTCTTGATTTTGCCATATATATAAAAAAGCTGTTTTTTTTTAAATGAAAGTGGCATAAGAAAATTAGTGCTATGACAGATTAACAGAATACATGATTAGAATGTCAAACAAACATTCACAAACTTAATGTCCTCATGATTTTAGATCCTCCAGATGAAGAAGTTAGAGCTATTATACATACAAACGAAACCGATCAACGTTTAACTATCAATCTGCACTTTAAGAAAGTATTCCCATTGCCTAGATGTATTGCTTTAATTGGGGTAAGTTAATAAGTAAAGGCATGTTAATAGAAAGGGAATTCAGACTTCCGTTAGAATATTTAAAAAATACCTCCTTAAGATCATTCAAATCAAACAAAATATAATGCACAATTTTGATTAATGATGTAAATAATTTGTGTCTGTTTGACTTCCGCTGGCTATATTTGACTATGGATGCTATAGACAAACCCCTTGACTTTGTTTTAAATTGATCAAGTTGAATATATTTTACCGTAAAGTTTTGAAATATATTGCCACTCTCGATTGACGATGTGAAACCTGCTATCGGAACTCCGAAATGAAGCGTAATCCGTTCAAAGACTTTTTAAGTGTTGAACAACTATCTAGTTATATGTGTGTTATTACTTGATTTATAACACGAACATGGGATTTTCTTCGAACAAAAATCCACGGCAGATAGTCAATTGGATTATTGCAGAAAAATTTCTCCTCCCAAATGTTGGCTTTGCTTAGTCAATCTAAAGAATAGTCTTTCTGAAATAAATGCAACAAACGAATTCATTGAATGATTGCCCAGCGCAGTTCACCAATTTCCTATTGAATAATCAATGCAAATTTACTTTGATGTCAGACTGTGTGTTCGAAAGAAATATATCCTATGTTTTTGTAATAAGAAAATGAAAGAAAATTGAGAATGGAAATGAGGAATGTGTCAAAGAGATAACAACCCGACCAAAGAGCAGACAACAGCCAGAGACCACCAAATGGTCGTCACTGCATGCTGATGCATTTTTGTATCATGTAAGTCATGGGTTGCGAGATTTGTTCTGTTTATAGAAAATCTGAAATAAATAGTTGACAATGTACTGGCTCGATAATGTGTATCAACATTTCGTTTGAATTTTAGTCCAGACCTCCGAAATCTGCCGATGGTCATATAACCCAAAATAAACATACATTTGAATATATTATTGAAGATAGAGTTGAAAGGTGACGCAATTTATACACTTTTTAGCATTTATATATAGTTTTTTATTGAGTCTTTTATGTCAAATAAATCAAAGAGGGACGAAAGATACCAAAGGGACAGTCAAACTCATAAATCTAAAACAAACTGACAACGTCATGGCTAAAAATAAAAAAGACAAACAGAAAAACAATAGTACACACGACACAACATAGAAAACTAAAGAAGACACAATCAATTTGTCACACTGTCGATATGTTGTTAGCAATATGAATCAAATGATGTTTTCTATGAAAAATTCAATGACGATTTTACTCTTTTGCTTACTTTGAAGTCGAACAAACAGAAACACATTAATCCAAAGTGGCAAGAATATAACCTAAAATAAATCGAGAACAATTCAGTACGGAGGATGACATTTTCAGCCATATACACTGAATTTTTTATTCCCTCTATCTACCACAAGGTTTTACCCACCAGTTTCTTAACAAAAAAAAATTGAGCTGACCAATTCAGGCCTAGAAATATGACAGTTGTTTTCCTTTCGTTCGTTACGTTTGAGCCGTTTGATTTTTTATATTTCATATGGAACTTTCCGTATATACCTTTCCATGCAGTTTGTTTTCTTTGTTATTTTACTTTTAATTTAACTTTTTGTTGTTTACCTGAACTTGTACATTCTTGTAGTTAATTTGTTCTCTTCAGCAACATCCAACCCTCGTCGTCATAACTTTAAATCACAGTCACAAAAAGTCATATTTTTTAATTATCATCAGTCATGTCTAAAGCTCAAATGGTTACTAAGACCTTGCATGATAAGTCATGTATTTATATTTATTATACTGCAAGTCAATTTGCTAGATTTTGATTTGATAATACGAAGGAGATTATTTACTGTATCCTTTGGCTCAGAAGGAGACAATTTTTCAAAAGTCACCCTCTCGTGTAGACTAATCAAAAATCAATAGGGTATAAGACAACGCCTAGGGTCTATTTTTTGAACTTTTTTATTGACTCTAAAAAAAAAGGGTCTTGGTTCTCTTCTGTTATGTGTCTCTCATAACTGTTGTGTACGTGCCATCATAGTTATCTACTCAAATTAAACAATAAAAACAATAATAATTTAACATTCAGTATAGTAATATAAGTATCACATACCTAAGAGGATAATTATATAATACATTGTTACCCCTCGACTAGTTATTGCCAACTCGGTTCAATCTCAAACCTGAAAGGAAAAGTGGTAAAAAACAAAACTTTTGTAATACTTTGTAAACATGCTTATTTCTCTTCTTACCTATGTGTTATTTATAGGTTTTTACAACTGTTTGTCTTATCTGGCATTTTCTTGCAAGCATTTGACAAAATTGTAAAATCTTATAAACTAAGATTACGATTTTGTTCATAAACATATACATAGAGACAAGGTGATCTGAGTAAAACTTTTAAGAAACATAGGCCTCACAATCATATCGTATAGTTCATGAATATAAGAAGCCAGAATTTCAATAGGAGCTAAGAGACATCGAGGAAAATCGAAATCTTGTTATTCCGATCGAAAATGCATTTATGTACATTTTGAAATTAGTATTTGAAATATTTCAGGGTTCAATCTTTTCTTTCAATATAACATCATCCAAAAGCTCTAGAAACTATTATGAGGTAGTTTTGCGCCAAAAATCTTCAAAAAGATTACCGTGCAATGAGAAAGTCATAGTAAAATGTAAATTGATACACGAGTATACGATTCCAACAAAAGATCTCCGGGAATGCTCATTAAAAGGTATTTATACAAGTTTGTTTTACTATTTAGACAATAACGGTAGTATTGCTGATATTACTTTATTCACCATCTGACGAAATCAATAACACATTGCTGGAAATAAACCAATTATTCTTTTTTCATTGTAAAACAAAAGATTGTGACTCAAGGAAACATACCACTTCTGGTTCTTAAAGTATCTTTCTTCAAACACTTTTGAATATGTAAAATGATTTTGTTTTAAAAATTAAGCAAAAGCGACGGAGGAGTTTTTTGTTAGAATTCTGGAATTGAAGGCATGTTTAATAGGGTCTTTGCATCGGAAATAAATCAGTTGCAAGCATGGTACGGGTTATGTTCGACTTATATATTTTATGATGATTTGAACCCCTAACGGGAAGGGATTGTCCTTAATTTTCAAATATTGAAGACATAATCTAATAATCAGTTTAATTGAGGCCATTTTAGCATCTAATATAGGTCCTTGGTTAATTTGTTTCGGTCGCGAAGAACTCTAAAGAGACATTAATTGTCGAAATGCTTATCTGGTGCAGAAAATTGGTACCGTTTATGTTAGTATGTATCATTGTCATTTTGCTTAGTTTCTTTTGATACCAATTCTTTTTAAATGATTTTTGCTGTGCGTTTTGTTGAGTGTTTATTTATTCTACAAAGGTATAGGGGAGGGTTGAGAACTCACAAAACATGTTTAACCCCGACTCAGTTTTGCAACTGTCCCAAGTAAGAAGCGTCTTGCTGTTGTTAGTCTTTTATATTATTTCAAAATAAGTTCACTTATATGTTTTGGAGTTTAAATTGACGTCCATTTTCACTGAACTAGCGATTTATTTTAGTGAAAAAGTCCGCCTTCGGTTATTTTGAATACCAATTGGTGGCCTTTGGCTGTTTTCGGCTCTTTGTTTGGGTTTTTGTCTATTTTGCACATTGCCCATTCATATTCTTAATTTTATTACGGGATTGGCCAGGGAGAAAATCTGTTCGCATTCTTGATTTTGCAATGAACAAATTGCAGTTTACATGTGATAATGATTACAAAATACAGAGGATAACGATACATTTGGATGTCGAACATGTATTCTATTTCGAAATGTCAAATTATTTAACAATAGCCATTATACCTTTTATTTCTATTTTTTAGGAAAGCAGATTGAAATCCAGATCCTTTCAGTCGCTTGTGCATACACCAAGGGTTTCTGTTAAGGCTACATTGGTGAAATGTTTGGCTTGTATTTCAAATCAAGCTGTTGCCAATGTTAATAATGATAATGCACACATTATACATTTGGTAAATGTTAAAGTTACTTTTCCATGAGAGTGTTCCAGTTCTCAGATTTACTGTCATAAAATATAACTGAAGGTAATTCAGGTTAAAATTTACATCGGTATTGTTCAAACAATTACATGAATTTCATGAAATACATTTTCAATGGCTTCTCTGTACATAACGGACACATATTCAATATCTTTCATGATTAGCAGGGAAAATCTGAAAGATTTCTTTATATTTTTCTTTATTAGTTTTTGTTTTATCTTTTATTCGCCCAAATATTCTAAAGATTGCTTACTATAGCAATAAGAGATAAATTGCAACAATCCGTATTTTTTTTGGTCCAATAATTAATATGTATGTCAGTCTTTTCTAAGGCATTTTCTGTTTCCATATACTTTGAACTTTTTGTCACGGACTTCTACTCTACTACTTCATGTTTGGTCGGCACCTTGTGAGAGCCTAGTTAAAACATGTCACGGTCATATACTTCAGGTTTAATGTTGAATCTAGTACTACTTCTTATATAATAATCACTTCAAATTTCAACAAATCTGCAATTCACAGGGATTAGTGATGACGTGTGGATATTATATTATGGAGATGACTGCAGAGTGTTCGATGAAAATGTTTTGGCAAACAATAAGCTGAGTATGAGTGAATGAATCTCCATGAAATTATAGTACAAGGTTACGTACCACAATTTGATTGTTGGGATTATTTTGGGAGCATGGTCCGAATTGTTTAGGTATAAGGGCAAGAAATTCTAGTTTCTGGACAATAACTTGAGTCTTAAATCTTGGGATCCCCATTAAATTGTACCACAAGCGTCTGTACCTTAATTAGTCGCTTGGGATTGATATAGTGGGTTAAAACCCTAACATGAAAGGAAAGTGGTATATACAAAACTTGCGTAATACTTTGTATTCATGCTTATTTCTTGGGCAATTTATATGAACCTTAAGTCAAAGTCTTGAAGTTTCGAGGTTCTTTGATATGATAAATCTAGACGTATATTTATATTTTAGATTTTGACCTTGTTGGTGTTCTTTGATAACAGAGTATACTTGTGTATTCTATTTTTCTACTTTGGAAGGATCTGTTGGAATTTGTACTCCTTAAGGTCCAAAGGGTACAAAATCTTTTGTTTTATCTAAAAAATCAAATATTATAAGAATACATTCATGTACCTTGATATGCGAAATTTAACCGTGTATAAGATTTTTGATTATGTGACCAGTTTGTATTTTCGTCTACCTTAGAGTCCAAGTGGTTCATTGAATTTAACAAAAGTCGTATTCAATTCCATATTCTTAATCTTAATTATGTATTACTATTTTTGATTTTGTGCCAGTTTTAAGTTGGTCCAAATTGGGGTCCAAAGTTAAATCTTGTATGATATCTGAAGTCTTTGTTCATAGTTAAATCTTCTTAAAAGAAAGATTTGTAGACATCTTAAGTCATAAGTAAATGTAACGTTTTCAGATCACCAATTTCAAACAATTAAATTTTTCGAACAAAATTTTCATTTTCTACAGCTTTTCTATTTGTATTTTATGGAAGCGAGGTATGTCCTGATTAGTACTTGATAACCTTCTCATATACCAATTTTTAATCAATGTTTAAAATGTTTTGTTTTTTATCCATGGCGTTGCCAGTTTATTTTTTATCTATGAGTATGACTGTCCCTCTGATATATTTTGCCCATCTTCTGAAGACTTGTATTTAAACACCACCAATCTGATGTCGATGTCAACTAACATCTAAAGTAAATATCATATGGAGCTTACTTATCCTGAATAATAGATTAAAAATGGTAAAACTTAATATTTCTTTATTTTGCAAAATTTAATGTTTAATATTTGTAATTATTGCTGTTAGTTTAAGTAAACAATGACATTTTTTGTCAGGGAAGGGCTATTTTATATATGTTATAAGTTGGAGTGGGTGAATAGGTGGTTTAATACCTCAACTCCTTGTAGAAACTTATCTCATTTTTTGTATTGAACGAGTTACCTCTATGGTAAACCGGCGTAAATGACATCATTGCACTATTGGTTCTTATTGTGATGTTACAGTAATAAAATAAACAAAAAAACTATGTCAATTGGAAATGCTTTGATACTATATATGCCCTTATATTTTTACTAGATAACATTTTTGTTCGCTTTGGGGATTCCGTATATCGTCAGATTATCAGAATTCCAATGGGGACTAAATGTGCACCACTTATTGCGGACCTGTTTTTGTATTGCTATGAGTTACAATTTATGACAAAAATAAGCAAAGACCCATCGAAACAACATCTGATAAACAAATTTAATAATACTTTTAGATATTTGGATGATATTTTGGCTCTCAATAATGACGACTTCAGTATGTATATTAAAGAAATTTATCCTGTTGAACTTACTTTAAATAAAGCTAATACTAACAATGACCACTGCCCTTTCCTCGATCTTGATATCTATATCACTAACGGAAAGCTGTCACCATCTTACGGTGTTTATATATCTCAACTTGTACGATTCGCTCGTGTATGTAACAATGTTTTAGATTTTAACGAGAGAAATTTATGTATTACTGAAAAATTATTACACCAGGGTTTTCGATATCACAAACTAGTCAAAACATTTACTAAATTTTATCATCAGTATAAGGACATCATTCGTAAATATAGCTCAACATGCAGACTGCTTATACGTTCAGGTATTTCACATCCAATTTTTTATGGAAATATTCTTTATAAAGCACAAAGGTGTCAGTATTCACCTCAAAAACTAACAAAACCTTTGAATAGACTTATTAAGAAGGGATATAGTTACGATACTGTTGTCAGGTCATTAAAGATTGCATATGTTGGCGTTAATATTGATTCACTTATAGGGTCTTTGCATCGGAACTAAACACATTTATTTCAAAATCAGTTGTTGGCATGGCACGGGTAACGTTCTTCTCATGATGGTATGATACTAAACCCCATAACGGGAAGGATTGTGCGTGATATTCATATGATGAAGACATAATCTTTCAATCAGTTAAATTGAAATCTGGAGCTGGCATGTCAGTTAACTGCAAGTAGTCTGTTGTTATTTATGTATTATTGTCATTTTGTTTTTTTTTCTTTGGTTACATCTTCTGACATCAGACTCGGACTTCTCTTGAACTGAATTTAAATGTGCGTATTATTATGCGTTTTCTATTCTACATTGCCTAGAGGTATGGGGGAAGGGTTTAGATATCATAAACATGTTTAACCCCGCCGCATTTTTGCGCCTGTCCCAAGTCAGGAGCCTCTGGCCTTTGTTAGTCTTGTATTATTTTTAATTCTAGTTTCTTGTGTACAATTTGGAGTTTAGTATGGCGTTCATTATCACTGAACTAGGATATTAATTTGTCAAGGGGCCAGCTGAAGGACGCCTCTGGGTGCGGGAATTTTTCGCTGCATTGAAGATCTGTTTGTAACCTTCTGCTGTTGTCTGTTCTATGGTCGGGTTGTTGTCTTTTTGACACGGGTTATGTTCTTCTCATATATGTTATGATGGTATGATACTAAACCCCTAACGGGAAGGATTGTGCCTGATGTTCATATGATGAAATCATAATATTTCAGTCAGTTTAATTGAAGTCTGGAGCTGGCATGTCAGTTAACTGCTAGTAGTCTGTTGTTATGTATGTATTATTGTCATTTTGTTTATTTTCTTTGGTTACATCTTCTGATATCAGACTCGGACTTCTCTTGAACTGAATTTTAATGTGCGTATTGTTATGCGTTTACTTTTCTACATTGGCTAGAGGTATAGGGGGAGGGTTGAGATATCACAAACATGTTTAACCCCACCGCATGTTTGCGCCTGTCCCAAGTCAGGAGCCTCTGGCCTTTGTTAGTCTTGTATTATTTTAATTTTAGTTTCTTGTGTACAATTTGGAAATTAGTATGGCGTTCATTATCACTGAACTAGTATATATTTGTTTAGGGGCCAGTTAAAGGACGCCTCTGGGTGCGGGAATTTCTCGCTACATTGAAGACATATTGGTGACCTTCTGCTTTTGTTTTTTTCTATGGTCGGGTTGTTGTCTCTTTGGCACATTCCCCATTTCCATTCCCAATTTTATTGTGATAGATTAAATATCGACTTAAGAATGTTAGTAACGTTTGGATGTCCGCAAAACAATGCAATCCTTTCCTCATTTGCATAGATAATTCATCCAAGTAAAGTTTTTGTGATTATGTCCGTTACTTTAAATCATAGCCTTTTATATATTACTGCTTTGAAGAAATATAACGTTTCTCTGTGAAGCCTTTGTATGAGTATCAATTAAAAAACCGAATTTTGTTTATAAATCACAAATGATTGTTACTATTTGGCTTTTATTTATTTTCAATTTAAACGTTTTCAGATATTTTGTGTTATTTTGATACTGTCTTGAAAAGAAACTCTTCGTTTAAACTATGTATAAAATTACGAAATAAAAAAATAACCGAACCCATTGTTGAAAGAAATTTGAAAAAAAATTGCAGCATCAAACTCATCTTATAACTACTACAAAACCAATGCATTAACATCAATTTTACATAGATGGAAGGACTTGTATCTAAGTCATTGTTAATTAATAATATATCTCAGTATATATTGTCGATATTAAAGAAAGATGACAGTGTTTTTTCTGTTTAATAATATAGTGTTATTTACTGACTCTATCTATATTGGCCCTGTTGTAATTCGTGGTTAGTTTGTATTTGAGCAGATACGATGGCAAATACAGTTGATCGAGAGGTAGAATATTTAAATAGACTATGCCTGTTGTCCAATTTAATGTTTTCGAATAAAATACTGTATAAACTACACTTAACAGAAATAGCCAGTTCATCACACTTCTATTAGGTCCGAGAACACAATTATTTCGTAGTGCATTTCTTTTAGAACATAAATGAAAATAAAAAAAATCCCACCTGCGCTTTCTCAAAGAAACTTGTACAGTGTGTTGTACTACTTTTGGGACAAATTATATCAAAATTATAGAAAACTTCATCGTCTCTAACTCAAAATATGGACAATTTTGTGTTTAGGACGTCTTGAAATCTTTTGACAGCTTCCGAAGTGCTAATTTTCAACCTTTTTTCAGTTGGACCAAATCACTACTTTCCTTTAAAATTCTGGACCCAAATTTTTTTACAGTGTAATTTCACCCCCCCCCCCCTTACTTGCAATTTGAGGCATTTAACATGGAGAAATAAATTTGGAAGGGGTATAAAAATTAATGGCAAGTAACCCACTGTCAACACTAGGGACTATATTTGTGAACAACGAAAATCAAGGGACGACAATTGTGGTCTCGGACCATTACATTTCTTATAAGAATAAACTACGAAACATACCGTGAAACGATACATAATTGCATATCCAAGTTTATAATTGTGTTTATCGACAGGATGAAGACTTTTATTTCAGGTGGCAAGGTAGTATTTGCATTCCATAATTTAGGTTGCTTTTTTGTGTACCCTACTTAAGTCAATGTATCTGAACAGTGTGCTTGTTCGGTGAAAATCTAAACATGTTCATAATAATACATACTAAACAAATGTTATCGCAATTGGTATTATCTAAATTGTTTGAATACTGTATGTGTACGAAGTGCACTCGTAGACTCTGAATTTAAGAAAAAGTGAAGCAAATTGTCTGAGAAACGAATTGAATATCAGATAAATTTCAGTAACCAATTGTGTACAGACCATAATTATACATCGCATATATAACACGTTAAACGACTACAATTTTGTTTTTAACGAAACATTATGTATTCCTTATCAAGTATTGTGCCACTGAGGACAAGATGCTTACTGCAGTTTAATAATATAACATTATTTATAAAGCAGAAATCCCTCGTTGCATAATTTGAGAATTAAGCTGCACTTACACAAAACAGCTTGTCATTGGTTACATAAACTGCTCACGATAATTGGTTTCGTCTTGTTCTGAATAGTTATATCCATTACATCTGGATTGAAACCGCAAAACTAACAGTTTCAGTAAATATGTAATCTCATTCTTCTTTTTCCAGACAGTTCATCAAAAGAATTAGGATTAATATTACTCGGTACTTTGTTGCCAATAATACTGATAATATTTATTTTAATTTCGATAATCTCGAAACTAACGAATAGATCACATAAAGATGGTAAGTATAATACTATTCTATTATTATCTAGAGATGTTTCCTGAAAAAAGTGACTAATTGTGACAATCATGACAATGTAAACTCAGTTTGTTATCTGGTGTCATGCTGTATCAAGTGATATTGCGAAGGATTTGATACTTAAAAATACAAAAATTTCCATTTGTAACCGAGTTGAACAATTCTGTAATTGCATTTTTTTTTTATATAAAACAAATGTCGATCTAATTCTACTTAGTACTACAGATTTTAAGTACAGAAATAGTACCGATGCAAAAGTAGCTGTGTATGTAATGGTCACAACTAACTAGTTTCATCTTTCATTAAAGTTTCTTTAAGCTTTCTAATTCGCTAGGTGACAAGCATGAAAGTAAATTTCATTTGAACATGTTGTTATGCAAAATAAATATGAATGACGTATATGAATAATAAAACAACATACTGGAATCAATTTATCATTTACAAAAAAGGGTTTTCTTTTTTATCATACAGACCACGAGTGGGAATTTACATTTTGTGAACCATTGAGATTGTCCTGTTGTATAACAAAGAATAGTGGAAGCAAATTAAATAGCAGAATGAGGTCTAGTACAACCAGCAATTCCCCAAATGAAAACGTAGATCAATCGGAACATGTCTCAATGGTGAATTATGCCTAAGTAGCGAGAAAGGTAGGTTTTATTACGTTAACTATTCACTGTTACATGTTATCAAGTTCAATGTATGTCACTAATACAGTTGTGAAATAATTTTTTTTGTGGAATAAGAGGAATGCGATACTTTGGTGCAAAATTCCCTTCATTGGACATATGTTAATATAGGTTTCTATTAAAATCAACGATATGAGGCGTGTAAGTCAATGAGAAAACGAAAACAAAATAAAAAATGATAAAAAAGGCATTTTAAAATATATACGGTAAACACTCTACTACAGCAGATGACATTTGGACAAAAAAGTTTCTATATTGATTCTGGTGGCTTAGTTAATATGAGGTCAAAAAAGCCAAAACGTTGATAAAGACTAAGACGACATGAAAAAAGACAAGTCTGGTCAGAAAATCAAAACTATGCATTAGAGAGATACATTAATTAGTTTGAAATGATTTCGAAAATGCATTACAGCAAATGTCAAATAAAAAAATATCCGTATTGTCAGACTAGTACCTAGATCAGAATCTACCGCCGTAAAGTTTTTAAACAATAAACAGATGATCAACGTATATGTGATTCGGAGTCTTTTAAACATTTGTTGCCGTTTAAGTAACACATGTTACAGTATACAACAATAAGCATTGTATCAACATATATTTGATTGTAAGCATATATAGACAGAGCGTAATAGTTTGAGTAAAATTTTTCTGACTATTTTTCTGTTGTTTGTATAGTTGAAGAACGCAAAAGTAAGACGAGAGAAGAAATAATGGTAAATTTTCTAATAAGAACTTCCGAGCATCGAGTGGAATTAGGAGATAACACTGAAAGGATTTCAGAAAACAGTTCCATGGAAAGTGATATATTTTTAAGTTGTTCATAATTGTCAAATGGTTTTTTGAAAAAATGTACTATTTCTAAAGGATAAAAAAATAACAGGGAAAACAGTTATTATAGAAAAAACCCACACCAATCAAGATAACCGCGAATACGATCACCAAACAAATAAAAAAAATCCCAACGGTGACATCAATAGTCACGAATAATCATTTTTACATTTGAAATTAATGGAATTAAATGATCAAAAGAGAAAAAAGGATATGCCAAAACAATTCATAAATAATTTTTCTTGCTCAAGTTATCTTAATTTGTTTGATTTTCTTTAATATCAAATAATTGACTAATTGGCAGTTTTTCTACCGATGGTTGGTGTTTTTCTCTTGGTACTCCGGCTTCCGGAAACACTAAATAATGATCATAAACGAAATACCAAGATAGTGCTAAAAGTGGTGTTAAAGATCAAATAACCGCTCACTCAACCAATCAACGCATTTAATAGGAGTTAAATGAGGGATGTCAAGTTGAGTGCAAGATATATGGGTATCCTTCCGAAATACCTGTGACAACACACGTTTTTTTGTAAGATTCGTGTGACTCAGTCTTTTGTTTTTCTATGTCGTGTACTGTTGTCTGTCTTTCGTCGCTTTCTTGTTATGATTTTGACCATACATTAGTATTGTTCATTTCTCTTACTTATGAATATGAAATATTCAAGTTTCGTTTTGTTAAATAGACTCTCATGTACATTGCTTTGCAACTTGTTTATTGTTTAGTCTTTATTTTATCTTGCTGTTAATATTTGTTTGATTTTTTAAAGGTTTTTTTGCGATTTTTGATGATTCGTCATCTTAATTGATATTTAAAATGCATAGTATTTTTCTATTTTATTCAAAACTAGAGTAGTTTATTTTTATTTTTTGACAGTTATGTGTAAATATGGGTTTTCAAAAACAGTTTCGCCCGTTCCAGTTATATACATCAGTTTGGGAAAAAAGTGATTGTTTTCATATGCACCATTTTTTATCAACATTTGTAACATGTGTTGCAAAACGTCTATTCATAACCTAGCAGAATATAACTTATGAATCAAGACTACGCCTTGCTTAAAATGAAATAGGTCAAAAATGTCCTGTACCAAGTCAGGAATATGGTCATTGTTATATTTTAGTTCGTTTCTGTGTGTGTTACATTTTAACGTTGTGTCGATCGTTTGTTTTCTTATTTTGAGTGTATGTTCACATAATCGTAAGACATGTCACGGTACTTGTCTATCCAAATTCATGTGTTTGGTTTTAATGTTATGTTTGTTGTTCTCGTGGGATTTTGTCTGGTGCTTGGTACGTTTCTGTGTGTGTTGCATTTTGATGTTGTATCGTTGTTCTCCTCTTGTATTTAATGAGATTCCCTGAGTTTTGGTTTGTTACCCCGATTTTTTTTGTCCATGGATTTATGAGTTTTGAACAGCGGTATACTACTGTTGCCTCTATTCATAAAATTATTTGGCGTATTCATAAATTATTGATATTCCTTAAATAGTTTTCATCATTGTTTCAGTATTATTCTATTTTTTCAGTTTTGATTTCAATTTCAATTGTAATGATATTATACACCTTATGAATATAATACAGCTAAGGCTGTATCCCATTACACTTTAAGATTTAGAGTAAATCTCCTAGATACAATTGGAATATATGAGATTCAGAAAAAACGCCGATTTTTAATTTATATCAAAATAAAAATGATAATATATCAAACAGATCTATTTATTTACGTTTTTGTAAATAATGATGAACAACAACATTATGCATTGTCAGTTATTGGGGTAGAAAATTGGTTAATAATTGTTAAATTAACAGCACTCTCTATTTACAAAATGTATGCATATTTAACGTCAGTATTGTATCAAAATATATATTTATCCGTTTTATAAAAATCCTTTGTTTTTTACATTAATTTGTAATTCATGGAATCAAATGTTCAATATAAAGGGGTAAAAAGAATATGCCAAAAATTAATGAAGTAATTTATTGTGTCTAGCTCAAGTTATTTTCATTTTTTTTTTGCTTCCTTTACATCAAATAGTTGACTAAGAGTGGCAGTTTTCTTACCGATAGTTGGTGTTTTTCTCTTGGTACTCCGGTTTCCGGAAACAATACATAATGATCACAACCAAATACCTAGAAAGTACTAAACGTGGTGTTAAACATCAAACAAACGTTCACTCAACCAATCGACGCATTTTATTGAAGTAACATACGAGATGTCAAATTGGGTGCAGGATAAGGTCATCCTTCCGAAACACCTGTGTCAACACACGTTTTTTTGTGGAATTCGTGTGACACAGTCTTTTGTTTTCTATGTTGTGTACTTTTGTATGTCTTTCGTCGCTTTTCTTGTTTTGCAATGACATTGCCTGTTTGTCATGTTTGTTTTCAACTAATGATTATGACCATACTTTAGCATGTTTAATATTGTTCATTTCTCTCATGTACATTGCTTTGCAACTTGGTAATTGTTTAGTCGTTATTTATCTTGCTGTTAATATTTGTTTGATTTTTTTTGGTATGTTTTTTTTGCGATTTTTGATGATTAGAAGTTAAGTTTTATTTTTGTTGTTGTTAATGTGTATATATTTAGTTTTTCAAAAGCTGCAGTCGCTGTTATATAAATATATCAGTTTTGGAAAAAAAAAGTGATTGTTTTTATACGCATTTTTTTATCAACATTTGTAACCTGTGAAGCAAAACCTGTATTTATAACCTAGCAAAATATAACGTATTAATCAAAACATCGACTTGCTTAAAATGTAATAGCTCGTAAAATTATTAGGCGTATTCATAAATTATTTATATTCCTTAAAATAGTTAAACATTTCATCTACGTTTCAGTATCATCATATTTTCTTTACTTTTGAGTTAAATTTTAATTATTTTTATGATATCATACACCTTTCGAATATATTACAGCTAAGGCTGTAGCCCATAAAGCTTTAAGATTTAGAGTAAGTTCCCTAGATACTATCGGAATATATGAGATTAAGAAATTAAACGCTGATCATTAATTGACATCTACTAAAAATGAATTATATATAATACGGTTTTATTTATTTACAATTCTGTAAATAATGATGCACCACTGCATTAGGTTTTGTCAGGTATTGTGGGAGAAAATTGGTTTATTATTGTTGAATTAAGAGTATTCAACATTCCTATATGACTCTACATTTTAGCATATTTAATGCCAACAATGTAATAATATAGATATACGTTTTATATACCCCTTTGATGTATTTAATCATGTTTATATTTAAGCAAATTAAATTTTTTTCTTAATCAATTGTGTTCATATGAACCAGATTTTCTTTAATTATCTTCATCAACTGTAAATATTTGAAATTGATGCATACATTTTTTTGTCAAAAACAAACAAAAAGTGGAACAAGAAGCTCTTCACCATTTTCTAAATAAGAAAATACATGTACTTAGTTATGAATACGAGAGTTGTTGTCAGCTCGTTTGATGTGTGTGAGCTTTTGATTTTGTCAATTGATATGAATTCTTCCATTTTGAATTTGGAATTAGTATATTTTGTTATACGTTCAAAATACGTTTATAATAAATTGGCAGCAAATTGGCTATAGCAATCATAGATTTTTTGTCTTTTTTAACATTTGTAGAATTTTATTTTGTTATACGTTCAAAATACGTTTATAATAAATTGGCAGCAAAATGGCTATAGCAATCATAGATTTGTTGTCTTTTTTAACATTTGTAGAATTTTATTTTGTTATACGTTCAAAATACGTTTATAATAAATTGGCAGCAAAATGGCTATAGCAATCATAGATTTGTTGTCTTTTTTAACATTTGTAGAATTTTATTTTGTTATACGTTCAAAATAATATTAAATTCTTTCATTAATCATATTTTTTTTTATATTTATAATAAAATGTCATGATGAATTTACGTTTTTACTTTATTTAAAGTATTTTCCTACAAATAAGGAAGACTGTTTATCAAATGAAAGAACCATTACAAAATACCAGAGAGTTTGAGAATATGTCAATTGGGCCTAAAACCAACAGTACAATTAACAAACAAAGCTGCATGCATTATATCTATCTTGAGTATCGTCAGTTTCTGACGTGTATATGCTGTAATACAAATTTATAAAAGATGAAATGTGAACGCAATGATAAATAATCTATAGAACTAACATATAATACTTTTGGACATACGAAATTATCTTTATTTCACTTATGGTCGTAATCCTCGTCTCGTGTTCATATATACATAATTGAAACTAAGGTCCTTCCTCCTATATTATTGTTCAAGCATATATGAACTTAGATTTATACATATAGATATAGGAAGATGTGGTGTGAGTGCCAATGAGATAACTCTCCATCCAAATAACAATTTATAAAAGTAAACAATTAAAGGTCAATGTACTGCCTTCAACACGGAGCATTGGTTCTCACCGAACAAAAAGTTATAAAGGGCCCCCAAAATTGCTAGTGCAAAACCATACAAACTTCGATAGTGAGGACGACGATGATCTTCAACACGATGGTCTGGCTGACAGTATAAGTTCAACTGTAAGTGTAACATTCTTCTAACTATCCTCATTTCTTTCCATTTTTGTCATGATTTCAGGTAAATAACGACAAATACAAGGCTGACTGTTAGAGTTTTGCGCCACTTAGGCCATTGGCAGGCGCCATCTTTTTTATAAACAAATATGGGAGTCACATGACTATCACTGACAGGAGTGAACATAACATAAGTTCAATTTAAATTCATGTTTCCATTGAAAAACAATCGTTTTCTGAGGTTTTCGCACCGGAACCAAATAATGGATTTTTAGAAATGTATGTTCAAATAGAAAGGATATTGATCCAGCAACTTCGAAACAAGGAAAAATTCCTGTTATACGTTGATATAATGCACAATCGGCTCTAGTCGTTTAGTCACACTTTCTCATTAAGACAGCTATTATTTGATTTTTATGAGGGGCTAGGATGAAATTTGAAAAAAGCAGGACAAGAGTTTGAGTAAAAAATGGCAGCATGAGCAACTGGCCAAAATAAAAACCAGGATGAACAAATATTTTTAAGTCAGAATAAACTAAAGAAAATTGTGCGTTTCAAATAAAAGGCAGGACAGAGCTTAATTACAAAAAAAAAAAAAAAAATGCAGGACACAATTTTCAGCCTAGCCCCATTCTCCTCCCCCACCCACAAAAATCAAATATTTATTCCATAAGAGATCATTTCCCATTTCATATATGTTTCTTACTTTTATAAAGATACTTCCATATTTATTCCAATTATTATTTTTTTTTTTGACAACTTAATAATATGCTTTAGTATGGAGATATAGAATGGTGGATCCCCTTTTTATGATATGTTAGACACCCCTTTTAAATTACTGGATCTGCCATTATCTGTCATTATATATGTTCAATATGGTTGAAAAAAAAAATTATTTTGCCCCTTTTTTTAGATTTCATTTGACTGCTCTTTCATGGCTTTATTTTTTTTTTGGCATTTGAATATGATCAATGATGATACACTGGTTTATTTATTGTATTTCTAAGTTATGTACTTTTGTTAAATGTATATGTACATGATGTACTTTACTGACAACTAAAATACATTTTTACAAAATAATGCTAAATATATAACTACAAGTGTTGCATAAATGTATATACCAAAGGCTAATGTAAACTGTATGTAAGTAAAACTGTTAATTATTGGAATTTGCTAGGAATACCTGTGTTTTTTTTAATCATATGCATGCATGCCTCTCTGATTTACATATATATATTTCTAGACATTTCATAAAATTGGTTGAGAGCTAATTTATTCTAATTTTATACAGGATGACATCCAACCGCCTCCTTTCAGACAGTCTTCTTCAGGAAATACTCGACACTTGTCAGTTAATCAAGTTTTGAATCAAATTGATGATGAGGATAATGATGATGACCATGATGACAGTACAACTACAAGTATGGAAACTGCTCCATATACATGTAGTTCCACCCCAGTAAGGCAGACAATCACAGCAGCGGTGCATAGAGGTGAAACACCTCCAGTTCAATCAGCCCGCAGATGTCAAGAACCAGTTGCGAGAATGCTGAACCGGCCTGCATCAACATCACACAGTGCAACTACACCAAGTACTAGACACTCTGTTTATACATCCACACCATCACCAAACATGACAAAAGGAACATTAAGTAAGAGTAAATTGTTATATTGTATTAGGGACCGACCATTTAAATTTAAGGGGGAAATGTGAGGTTTTTTTGTCAGTCAGAATATTATTTATTTTTCATCTGCACTGTTTTTGTCTATCAAACTGGGGATCAGAAATTTTTTTCTTTTTTTTTTTAGAAAAATCAGGATATTGTTTAAGCAAATAAAAAAAATCCAGGACTGAATAGAGTGAAAAAATAAAAAAAGGCAGGTCAGAGATTACAGCGAAAAAAGGGTTTTCTTTTTTATCATACTATTACAGACCACGAGTGGGAATTTACTATTTGTAAACAACTGAGATTGTCCTGTTGTATAACAAAGAGAAGACGATCGCGAATCAAGTTGCATAGCAAAATGAGGTTTAGTACAACCAGCAAATCCCCAATGAAAACGTAAGTCATTTGGAAGCATGCGTCAACTGTGAAACATGCCTAAATAGTGAGAAAGGTAGGTTTTATTCCGTAAACTATTCACTCTTTCGTGTTATTATTTTACGATATCAGGGGTTTGTTCAATGAATGTCACTTATATTGAAGTGAATTTTTGTTTTTGTTGATTAAAGAAAATGTGATGCTTTGGTGTAAAATTCGATTCTTTGATCATCTGTAAATATAGTTTTATATCAAAATCAACGATATAATGAGTATTAGTCAAGGAGAAAAGCAAACCAAAATTGAAAATGATAACAAAAGGCATCTCAAAAAATATACTGTAAAAACTCTACTACAGCAGATGTACATTTGGACGACAAAGTTTCTTCGTTGGTTTTGGAGGCTAAAAGATATTAAAGTCAAAAACGCCAAAAAAGCGTTGATGAAGACTAAAACGACCACAAAAAAGAAGACAAATGTGGTCAGAAGATCAAAACTATGCAATAGAAGAGGGAAGAAAGATACTACAGCCTGTAGTACAGGGACAGTCAAGAGATACATTAATTAGTTTTAAATGATTTCGAGAATGCATTACAGCAAATTTCAAATAAAAAAATTTCCGTATTGTCAGACTAGTACCTTAATGAAAATTTACCGCCGTATAGTTTTTAAACAATGAACATTTGTTGCAGTTTAAGTAACACATGTTACAGTATATAACATTAAGTCTGGTATCAATATGTATGTGTTTGTAAGCATAATTATAACATTATATAGATATAGGAAGATGTGGTATGAGTGCCAATGAGACAACTCTTCATCCAAATAACAATTTATAAAAATAAACCATTATAGGTCAAGGTACGGCCTTCAACACGAAGCCTTGGCTCACACCGAACAGCAAGCTATAAAGGGCCCCCAAAATTAGTTATGTAAAACCATTCAAACGGCAAAACCAACGGTCTAATCTATATAAAAACGAGAACGAGAAACACGTATTAAACAATCTATAGAAAATCATCACTTTTGAAAAAGCTGCGTCATATCTCACACAGGTAAATGAAAATAATTTTGTCATTACGTATACTTGATCGTCTGTGTGTATAAAATATTTCGTTTAGGAATACCGAGAAATTTATTTTATATCAATAAAACTAATCTAAAACTTGGTACATATGGGGTGAATATCAACAACAAAACTATACAATTAGAGCTAGATAAAACTTCATGTACAGGTGCAAGAACCGTATTTAAGGAGAAATGAAATAATTTTGATGTTCATAGTAAGAAGAAGTGAAAATTAGTAGTAATTCCAAATAATCAAAGCTGGTATATAGACAAGATCCATATTAATATAAAATAACAAAAAGCATTACAAATAGTATCAACAGGTCAAATTAACAAGGAAGTACGATTTGAGAGTATTCGCAGGTACTGACAGCTAGTTAAAAGACAAAACAATTAATAATAAAAAATCATGCATCAGAGATAAATCAACTTAAACACATCCCAGGGATTTAGTATTTTAACGGCATGAACAGCCAAAGAAGAAATTACTTGTGCAATGCCAAAAATAAATGTATCAACAGGTAGTAGGATAGTTAGGAGAGGCTTCTTTATAGATAAAAATGAACGTGTGTGTGTGTCTATACATCCAGTTTGAAAAGAAAATGCAATTTAGTTATGTTTTTTAATTTGCTAATGACAAAATCGATATTAGTGCCAATATAAACTATATTCAGAGATCTAATTACAATATTGGTACGATAACCCTTACTAATAAGTTTGTTTAAAGGTTCGATGAGTTTACATGGATCACATAGTGATTTCCGCGCTTTAAATACAATATCACCGTAAAATTTAGGATTGAAATACCATTTTTGATAAGTTTTTTACAGGTAAAACCAAATTTACTTATCAAATCTTTGTATGTATGATTTAATTCAGTAAAAGTTTTAAGTAATTTATGGTAACGAAATCCCTGACTTAATAACTGACCAGTGATGCATTGATTACGTTCGTTAAAATCTATGACATCACTACACACACGGGCATACCGAACGAATTGGGATATATTAACACCGTATGATGGAGCGAAAGGCACATCGCCGTCTAAAAAGGAAAATTAACAATAGGGAATGAAAAATCGTCTCTTTTGTCGTTAATTTTAGTATGAAGTTTCCCTTTAGAAATTGAAATGTCTAAATCTAGAAAAGGCCAACTGCTGCTATTTATGTTAGATTTAGTTAAAGTAAGTCCTTTTAGGTAAATTTCGGAAGTATATTTACAGAACTCTGGACTTTCTTACTTACTTAACGAAAAAATATCATCCAGATAACGGTAGATATTGTTGAATGTATCAACCAAATGTAACAATGATGTGTCTTTATTGAGTTTGGTCATAAACTGAGATTCATAGCAATATAGGAATAAATCTGCTATTAAAAGGGCACAGTTAGTGCCCATAGGAATACCTAGTATCTGACGATACAGTTTATCACGGAAACGTACATATATGTTATCTAGCATTATAGTTTGATAACAAAATTTTTGACTGTATTGCTGTTGTTTTTATAGATGAAGAAAGCAAAAGTAAGACGAAAGAAGAAATAACTTATAACTTTGCAATAAGGACTACCGAGGAGATAACGCTGAATGGGGTTTCAGGAAACAGTTCCATGGAAAATGATAAATTTTTGTAATTGTCCATAATTGCCAAATGCTTTTCTGAGAAAAATGTACTATTTTTAAACGATCAAAGCAGTTGTCAGGGAAAACAGTAATAAGAAAAAAACACATTCCGATCAAGACAACCGTGAGTACGATGACCAAACGAAACAAAGTCCCAAAAGTAGATAAAATACTTTACTGTGACACAAATGGTCAAAATTTGCCAAAAAGTGTTCTAAAGTAATTAATTATGTCTAGCTCCAGCTAGTTTTATTTTTTTATTTTTTGGTTTCCTTTTTATCAAATAATTGATTAAGAGTCAGTTTTCCTACTGATGGTTGGTGTTTTTCTCTTGGTACGCCGGCTTCCGGAACCAATAAATAATGATCACCACGTAATACCAAGACATAGTGCTACAAGTGGTGTTAAAAACATTAATCAACCGTTCACTCAATCAATCAACGCATCTAATAGAAGTTACATGAGAGATGTCGAATTGGGCGCAGAATCTGCTTATCCTTCCGAAATACCTGTGACAACACCCGTTTTTTGTTTGATTTGTGTGGCCCAGTCTATTGCATTCTATATTCTGTCTTTTTGTCGCTTTTCATTTTTTTGCAATGACATTGTCTGTTTGTCATGTTTGTTTTCGACTTATAATCATGACCATACCTTAGTATTGTTCATTCCTCTTACTTTTCAAGTTTCGTTTTGTTTAATAGATTCTCGTGTACGTTGCTTTGATTGTTTAGTCCTTCTTTTGTCTTGCTGTTAATATTTGTTTGATAATGTTTGTTGGGTTTTATTGTGATTTATGAAGATTCGTAATCGTCCATGGTTTTAAAAATGCATAGTATGTTTTCTATTTTATTTTAAGACGGGAGTAGTTTAGTTTTAGTGTTTTAGACATTGATGTGTATAGCTTTGGGTTTTCAAAAACTGATTCTAGAGTTCATGTTACAGAAATCAGTTTTGGTATTGAGTATTTGTTTTTATTTGCATTCTTTTTTTTATCAACATTTGTAACATATGAAGCAAGAATTGTATTCGTAACCTCGCACAATATAATGTATTTATCAAGACTTCGTTTGGCTTAAAATGAAATACATGTAGGTCATAAAATAATGAGGCATATTATAAATTATTGTTATTTCTTAAAATGGTTAAACATTTCATCTACGTTTCAGTATCATTATATTTGTTCACTTTTGAGTTCAATTTTAATATTAATGGTATTATACACCTGATGAATATAGTACAGCTTAGGCTATACCCCATAATCTTTTAAGAGTAAGTCTCCTATATATTATGAAAATTTGTGAGGTTTGGAAAAAACGCCGATTATTAATTGGCATCTACTAAAAATGATAATATATGAAACAGATCTATTAATTTACGTTTCTGTAAAATAATGATGAACAACAGCATTATTTTTTGTCAGTTATTGTGGTAGAAAATTGGTTGATTAATGTTAAATTAAAAGCATTTATATGCTACTCTCTATTCATACATATTTAACGCCATTATTGTATTAATATATAAGTGAATTTTTAATGCCACGTGATCAAGCTGGCAAGTTGTGTTTTTTGGCTCGAGAAAATTTTGTGTTGAAAATCAATAGTTTCATCCAAATATCAACTATCATTGAACTGTATATTGCAATTTGGAGCGATAAACAGTAATGACTCCCAGTCTATTGGTAGACTTTGCTCAAGACAAACATAATAATGTGAATACGCTTACGCCATTAACTGCAGTAGTAGATGTGCACAAGACACTTTCACATTACATAAGCTATCCAGAAAACGTCACTAATCGGAATCAGAATCTGAAGAAATATTTGTCGACAATAAAAAGATAAAGTGTTCGAGTTCACCTACATCTATGCCTACACCCGCTTATGATAATACTCAACTTAGTGCAATAATGAACATGATAAACAAGTTATATGATAATTTCAATAGTGTAGCCACCAGGTTAGAAAGAGATTGTTAAAGAATTCGTCCAAGTATTCAAATGTTTTTATTGAAAACGATTAACTGTTACAGCAAAGGATAGTAAATAGTAACAATTGTTTATTATCAAAAGCCTTTGGCAAAGAAAACGACTACACAATTAAATCAGGACGCGTGATTAAGAAACAGGAAAGTGTAAACAGTGATTACAATTCTTCTCGGGCCAATGACCAACGTGGTCAATCTACACGCAGCCGTACACCTAATTATTCACAACAGGTCAATCGACACGGGGAACACACACATGCATATGAAAATCGGAGTTTCGGAGACGGTAACAGACGTGGACGAGGAGGTTTTAGGCAAGCACGTGGTAAATATTTCTAGTTATCCTGCGGGTTTTGAAACATTAACGGGTGGAGTAAATATTTAAATAGTGATCAAAATAGTTTGCTTGCTGCATGTATTGCGAAACGTAATTTGCATATATTAGGGCTAGCTGACACTGATTGGACAAGCTGGCATCGTCGTCAATGGCTACACATGGATAGGAAATAACCGTAAACAACTACACGTGCATGCTAGAGCAGGCTCAGGAGGCGTTGGTTTATTAGTGCGAAATGATGTTTTATCAGATTATAATGTTACTAAAATAAACGATTTAGTTGATGGAATTATATGGATACGCCTTTTCGAAAGAAATAACAAAGAGTCTGGCTTTTATATTTGTGTGGTTTATCTATCGCCAGAAAATTCTGCACGGTTATTAGCCGTATTTGGCACAACTTTTTGGAATTTTGGATCCTCAATGCTCTTCAACTTTGTAATTGTTTGGCTTTATAAATATTTTGATATGAGCGTCACTGATGAGTCTTATGTAGACGAAACGCGCGTCTGGCGTACTAAATTATTATCCTGGTACCTTTGATAACTATTTACACCACTGGGTCGATGCCACTGCTGGTGGGGGTTTCGTCCCCGAGGGTATCACCAGCCAAGTAGTCAACACTTCGGTGTTGACATGAATATCAATAATGTGGTCATTTTTTTTTTTTTGATATAAATTTCCTGTTAATAAAAGTTTAAATTTTTCGAAAAACTAAGGATTTTCTTATTCCAGGCATAGATTTCCTTAGCCGTATTTGGCACAAGTTTTTGGAATTTTGGATCCTCAATGCTCTTCAACTTTGTAATTGTTTGGCTTTATAAATATTTTGATATGAGCGTCACTGATGAGTCTTATGTAGACGAAACGCGCGTCTGGCGTACTAAATTATAATCCTGGTACCTTTGATAACTAATTATTAAACATTCATATATTTTTTTATTCGCTTACATCGGACATCTATACAATTCCAAAGGGTAGTGTTTTTTACTTATGTGCAGACTGGAACAGTCGGGTTGCAGATATACCAGATTTTATTACGGGAATTGATAATTTACCTGAGCGATAAGTTGTATATTTTACTCACAACACGTATTGAGATATTTTGTGTGATTTTCTGAGAAATGCTAATTGTTGCATCTTAAATGAGAGGTACTCTTTACATAATGATTTTACATTTCACAAGAGGGTCAGCAGACGTTGATTACTGAATTGTACCGTATGAAAAATTAACTTTATTTGATAATTTTGAGGTTATTAGAGCTCAACAATTAATTGATAGTATATTTAAAATTGGGGGATATGAACCTAAATATATACCTGACCATTTATTGTATGCTGGACAAGTTTGTTTGAATGACACAGAAGCATCCGGCGACACGTTACATACAATAACCGAATAAAAGTATTAAATTTGTCACTCGCAATATACCTAATGAGTTGATGACAGATGTCGAAATAGTTAAAAATTAAATCAGTTTATACAGAACTTAGAATTATCAGGAATTAACCAGAAAGAATTGGACAATAAATATAATGATTTGGTCACAATTATTAATGACGAAATGACCTCTAAACATACTAGACGAAATGTTGGTCAATATAATGGTATTAATAATAAACGTAGGAAATTGAAAAAATGGTGAAACGGTAAGCTCACTGCACTCTGGAATGAAGTATGCGAAGCCAAACGTAAACGGAATAGAAGCCATAACCAGGATTAAAAGAACTTGCGTCATATATTTATAAACAAACGCAAACGTTTTGTAAAATAGTCAACAAACTAAAAGGCAATATTGGTACCGAAGTCAAGATAAACTTTTGGATATACAAACCAGGAACCCCCGGGAGTTTTGGAAGAACATTGGCAAGATTTGTGTCGGTAGTGAAAGACAGAAGACCATACCCATTGAAGTTGTACTAGAAGATGGTTCAATTTGCTCTGACACTAACATTATTTTAGATAAATGGAAAACTTCTTAAGAAAATCTTTTGAATTGTGATTATGTTACAAATGTAAATGATAGTGTGTCAAAATCATGTTTTGGATGTTGATTTTGATTCTGACATTAGTATTGATGAAGTATTAAAAGTATTAACGCAAGCTTAAAATGGCAAAGCGCCAGGGATCGATTTGATACCTGTAGAACTGTTTAAAAAATAATTTGTTATTACATGTTTTGCATAAATTATTTAATATATGTTTTAAATTTGGTAAAATTCCGTCTGTATGGTGTAAAGGAATAATCAAACCTATCCCAAAGTGTTCTACATCGGATTCAAGGGATCCTTTGTCTTATCGGGGAATAACTTTGGCACCGTGTGCCTATAACTTATATTGTAGTATTTTATGCAAAAGATTGGTAAATTGGTTAGATCATAGAGATATTTTTTACATGATGAACAAAATATGTTTCGTAAAAGTCGAAGTACCATTTATCATTTAAGCACAATCACGTCAATTTTTGAGACAAGGAAATTGATAAAATTGTCAACTTTTGCTGTCTTTGTAGATTTTAAGAACGCTTATGATACAGTTGACAGGAGTTTATTGTTTAAAGATTTAAATGATCTTGGAATTAGTTCAAAATGTTTGAATATTATCAAAACGATTTACTCTCAGGTTGAATGTGCAATTTAATTTGAAAGGAAACTTAACTGAGTGGTTCAGTGATAACTCAACTCAGGCTTAAAACAAGGGTGTGTTTTATCACCTATATTATTTAATATTTTTATAAATGGTTAAGTCACAGATATAAAAGGTCTAGACATCGGTATTGATATCGATGGTGAAAAAATTGGTATTTCACTATATGCAGATGACATTGTATTAATTGCTGAAAATGAAAATGATGTACAATTAATGCTAGATATTCTTAATACAAGGTGTAAAGATAAATTATTGAATTTTAACTTTGGAAAGACAAATATTGTGCATTTTAGAAATCCCTCTGTACAACCTACAAGTGTAATATTTTTACTTGGTGAAAAAAATTGTGTATTGTATCAAAATATCAATATCTTGGCTTATTATTGACTTGATTATAATGAATTGGAAAAATCTGTAGCCAGGTCAGCAGAGAGAGCATTAAGTTTACTGATTGTAAAGAGTAAAGCACATGGAGGTTTTCACTTTTATACATATACCAAACTTTTTGATAGCTTAGTCTGGTCAGTCATAAGTTATGGTGCAGCTATATATGATATCAGAGATTTTTCTTGTATAAATGCTGTCCACCAGAGAGCTATCCGTTATTTTGTGGGTCTTAGTAAATATACACCTAGTGATACCATTTATTTCTATTTGTACTAGATTTCAAAACATGATCTCTATCTACTGATGCATATGTCGTAAATTAAAAAAAAATGAAGGAAAAACAAGGAGCGCTTCACGGCTTGCATTCAAATATTGCCATTGGAAACTTTAAAGACCTTTGTCATTGTACTAGATTTCAAAACATGATCTCTATCTACTGATGCATGTGTCGTAAATTAAAAAAAAATGAAAGAAAAACAAGGAGCGCTTCACGGCTTGCATTCAAATATTGCCATTGAAAACTTTAAAGACCTTTGTCATAAAGATATGTCTTATTTACTGTGTTACTACAGGTAATGGTCTTATCGACCTTGATGGTTATAAATGTATGTACTTAAAATGAAAATATTTGAATTGAGAAATACCGCTCATCATTATTTTCATTTTTAACTCATAACGAGGATGTAGATACACTGTCCCTTTGGTATCTTTCGTCCCTCTTTCACAGAGATAGATTTCGTTACGGCAGTACAATTTCATGTTCACCATCAGGTATATGATAAATTCTTTTTATCATTGTTATAGTTTATACATTATTTGAAAAAAAAACGAGATAATGTAAAAGGTTACCACAATTCAAAGAAAACAGATTTGACGATTTTGTGTATACCTATTCGAGCTTGGCGCTCGTCTTTGTTTTTTCGTTGTCTTTAATTGTCTTTTTCTTAATGGACAAAATAGGGGTCTGACATCTGTTTAATAAACATTTATACTGTTTTCAAATCACTTTTAACACCATTTCTCCAGAATATTATTTTCGCAGCTTCAGTATATGATGCTATGCAAATTTTAGGTAAGTTCCAGTTCACCACAATGATACTCAATTAAGATCTTCATATATATGTAATACATTTGTATGTTTTGATGTTTTACTTTATGATATAAAAAAGAAAACCATTTTATAATCATTATTATTGATATTATTATTATTTCTATAAGAATTAAAATTATCATTAATCATATTTTGTATATTCAGATTTTTGATAGATATTTCAAAACATATATATTAGATCTAAATGAAAACTAGTCCTATTTTCATCAACATCAATTTTCTTTTGGTGATTAATCGAACGTTTGACACGCCATTACAAACTTATCAGATATTAAACATTTGCAAACAAACCGATGTTTATTTTAGGAGTGATATGTTTTTGTGTTGTTCTTTTATCAAATATAAAAAAAAACAATTTAGATGGATAAAAAGATTATATAGAACTGCGAATTCAAAGTCTGTCTTATCCATTTCAGTCTATATTGACAATTATGTGGTTAAAAATGTAGGCCTAAAATGTTTCAGCAGTCGATCATAAGGCTTTCACTATACACGTATTGAAACATTCATGGGGTAAATCTGTCTTTCATGACCTCTGAAAACCTGGTTAACATTAAATTGTTAAATCTAAATTATGTAGATGTGATATAAGTGCCAATGATACAACTATCCATCCAAGTCACAACTTATAAAAGTAAACCACTGTAGGTCAAAGTTCGGTCTGCTTTACGAAACATTGGCTCACAGCAAACAGCAAGCTATGAAAGTCCCCAAAAATACTAGTTTTTGCGTATTGTTATGCGTTTACTTTACTACATTGGTTAGAGGTATAGGGGGAGGGTTGAGATCTCACAAACATGTTTAACCCCGCCGCATTTTTGCGCCTGTCCCAAGTCAGGAGCCTCTGGCCTTTGTTAGTCTTGTATTATTTTAATTTTAGTTTCTTGTGTACAATTTGGAAATTAGTATGGCGTTCATTATCACTGGACTAGTATATATTTGTTTAGGGGCCAGCTGAAGGACGCCTCCGGGTGCGGGAATTTCTCGCTACATTGAAGACCTGTTGGTGACCCTCTGCTGTTGTTTTTTATTTGGTCGGGTTGTTGTCTCTTTGACACATTCCCCATTTCCATTCTCAATTTTATAGTGTAAATCGCATCAACAAACGACAACTACTGAACATCAGCTTCCTGACTTAGGACAAGCAGGCGCGGATCCAGAAGGGGGGGGGGGGTCCAGGGGTTGGAACCCCCTTTTTTTTGGACGATCAATGCATTTGAATGGGGACATATAATTGGAACCCCCCCTTTTGTCCTGGGTTAAGAACCCCCCCTTTTTAAAATGGCTGGATCCGCCCCTGACAAGTGCAAACAATTGCAGCGGATTTAAACCTTTTAATAGGTACCAACCTATACCATTACCTGAACATGCTAAAACAATTGCAAATATCCAGCAATTCGACCCTTAATATATACTTCACACATAATTGTACAAATTGTAAATACTTTTGCCTTACATATATATATTATCAGTCCGGAATGCGGTTCGTTAAAATTGCTCCCCTTGTTTATTTCGCTCTCCTGTCAAATCATGTATTTTCGCTACCTCCAATGGTAGACGCTACAACGATTGGTGTCGTCAAGAAAGGTACGATTAAAGGAATCAGCCAGGAATTAGACGATCACCATTGGTATAGGTTAGTTGTTAAAAAATAGTTGTTGCTTTAGGATAAAGGCATGTTTTGGATTAATTCATAACCAGGAATAGCTGGAAAGGAAAGAAACGTGTTGCTACGTGAACCCGGAAAGGCCGGGGCGAATTTAAAAACATAATCTAGAGACGATCGTTCTGCATGTTCTGAGTGTGCCACCTACACATTCAAACGTGTACACAAGCACAGTATCTCTATCTATGTAATGTGTTTTCATAATTATGAAATTATGTGATATAGGGCAAAAAAAGGTAGCAGTTTTTTGTGTCTTGTTGTTAATCATTTCCAGGGGACATAATGTTATTTTTCACGGTGTGTTTGATAGGTGTGTTACATTGTAACATTATATAATACACACTCATAAAGTGGATTGAGATAGCCTGCCAAACTCAATTAACTGAATTTCAATTATTATATTTACCGTAGTGCTATTATATAAGACTTCGGAGGTTTATATCACTTATATTCAACGTTTTTTTTTACTATTAATTTATTAATTTAATGTTGAACGGTTAATAGTAAAAAAAAATCCGATAAAACCGTTGAATGTAAATAATATGAACCTCAGAAGTCTTATATATTGTTCTTTAATATAAGACCGGAGGTTCATATCATTTGCATTCAACATTTTTTATCGAATTTTTGTTTACTATCAATGGTGAACCCTTCAACGGTTCAACATTGGTAGTTAAAAAAAACCGATAAAAATTAACAGTTCAACATTGATAGTAAAAAAAATTCCGATAAACATGTTAAATGTAAATGATGTGAAATTCTGAAGCCTTACATTATAGGACTATCGTTTAATAGTTCTTTTTCTTAACTAAATGTTTTTTTGCGGTGTATATATTACAACAAAAAGGGGGGTTTAAAAACACTTAACTACCTTAACAATACTACAATGTCTGTTTACAGAAAGAGAGAGATATTTCGTATTCTAAAAATATTTTTTCTCACATGTTTGTTTGATATATTGAAAATACATACAAATGTTTAGTACGTATATCCATCCCCTCTTTTTCAATTAATTAGTTCAAGATACAGCTCTGAAGAATATGCAATAAAAAGTAAAATCACAAAAATACTGAACTTAGAGGAAAATCAATTCGGAAAGTCCATAATCACATGGCAAAAATAATAAAACGCATCAAAAACGAATGGACAAGAACTGTCCTGACTTGGTGCAGGCATTGTCAAATGTAGAAAATGGTGGATTAAACCTGGTTCTATAGCGCTAACCCTCTCACTTTAATGACAGTCTCATCAAATTCTGTTATATTTACATTGATGCGTTAAACAAATAAACACAATAAATAAAATAGTCAAAATACGGGTACATCAGTCATCATCGTATATCAATCTTAAAAGGAACAATTTAACAGAATACAAATACATCTACTATCTACGAACACATTAATTGATTTGAGTGTCTGACGTCAGAATTTTTTTTACACGTCACATAAATTTGTCGTTCAATGTGCATACAAACAATTTTAAAATTTACATAGGCAATGTAAGCATACAGGGTTAAAAAATCAAAAGTATCAAAGAATAAATTTAAGAAATAGACCGAGATTTAAACTAGCCCAAAAGTTATAGATAGAATATATAAGGATCCAAAAATAGTTAATTCCACTACGCGATTGAATGATTTTGACGTTTGTGGTTCAACGTATATAGTAATTCATAATAGAAATATATCATAGTGACATATAATAGACCAATGTCATACTGACGGGATCTTTTAAAGTACAGAGTCATGATATAAGAACAAAAGAAATACAAAAAGTCGCATATACAAAACAAACCACCAAAAAATGAAAGCCAATACAAACACATTGACGAGATGTATAAGTACCGAGACACGTCAAAAGGATATCACATAAAACCATTCAACAGTAAAAGTAATATTAATAATAGAAAAAAGACAAATGAAAGAACAATAAAACATGTTGTTAAGATGATAAACAACATCAGTACGCAGAATCTATACATCGAGACCTTCGTGTATTATTTGAGAAGTTGATACGGAATATTTATCAACAAGGTCTTGATACCTTCCGATGAACTTTTTTAGAAAAAGGACGAAACGTTCTTTGACATACCACTGGTTCATCAACTTTCTAATCAGACACTTATGATGTTTTACCAAGTCTGAGTAGGAGCTGCAAGCTCTTGATTATCGAATAAGTTTGGAAATATATATTCCTTATGCAGGTGAAGTTGGTATATTGCTACTTAGGTGAGGGGGGGGGGGGGAATTTATAATTTCAAAATTAAAATCGTCTCGTTTGTCATAGATTCTGGTACTGAGATGACTGTTTAAGTCAAATTCGAGATATAAGTCTAAAAATGAGGCGGAGGAAGCCGTGTCTGTTGTTTCTTTAATCTCTAGTTCTGGGGGATATATTAATGGAACCCAATCAGAAAAGTTCGGATTGTTTATGGAAAGAACATCATCAATATATCTGAAAGTGAAATTAAATAATCTGGCTTCTTTGATCCTCTTGTTTTTGACAAGTGTCTGGAGGAACTCCGATTCATATGAAAATAAGAAAAGGTCGGCTAGAAGAGGCGCACAGTTTGTTCCCATAGGAATGCCGAATACCATTTCCATGTTGAAAGGCATTGTGGATAATTTCTTTGAGGCGATTTTCAATTTTACATGGGGAATGGTGGTATACAGGGTTGAAAAATCAAAAGTTTTGATGGAACTCATTTCAGAAAAAGACCGAGATTTAAAATTGTCTAGAAGTTCTTTAGAATTTTTAAGAATCCACATATGGTTATACCACTACGCGAGTAAACAGTTTCACAGTATTTCTGAACACCCTCTTTCACTGCGGACATAATTTTAGTCAGTCTAATGGACAATTCTTTAGTGGAAGATAAAGATGAGCCAGCAATATACCGTTGTTTGTACGGAATTCTATGAAGCTTTGGTATCCAATACAAACAAGGTAAGTCCTCCGATTTGGTGTTCAATGTAATGTTAATGGAAGCCATGAAGGACTTATGATTTGATAAAATCTCATCCTTGTCAAATGATATGTCTTTGTATGTGGGATTACCTGAGTGCTTCGTTTTACCCAATTATCTTACAAGACATTCGTAGTAATACGATTTACATACAAAGACAATATTATTTGATGTTTTGTCCGCAGGAACAACAACATACTTATCATGAGGAGTTAATAGACATTTCATGGCCTCTTTGTCTCTGAAAACGGACTTTGGTCCATCTTTCACAAAGTTTTTCAACTTCTGAATGCGACGATTTATCAGAGACCGTATAGTTTTAACCCATTCTGACAAAGTGTCCAGTTCAACTTCTTTTCGCTTAGCCCATGCTCTGGCGTAATCCTCAATAGAATCCATAATTATTTTGAAGTTATGGTTCCAATTGATGTGTTGGGGTTCTCTAAACTTAGGACCATGAGAAATCCCCTTTCGGAGATTTTCATGTTGAATTATGTTTAGATCCCCAGTTATAACATGACCAGAGGGGCTGTAATTATAAGGCGAATGGGAACAGTCACATGTCAAACGGAGCTTTTTTTATGTATTGTTCTAAGTCAAGGTCCTGCAATGCTTGTTTATAGTTAAATATTTTAGGTGCAATGGTTTTGGTGTAATTGTAGGATACAATAGGAACAGACTGATTTTGAAAATGAATAGAAATTTTAGATGTTACCTCCTTGTGATGTAGAACGTTGCAGATATTGATTGCATCGATTCCTCTATTGGCAAAATCAACAGGAAGGAATCTCCTCTTTTCCTCATGTAAAGGTTCTAATCTTACTGAAAAGACGGAAAAGAGCCACATCACAAATAATACTGACTATTCTGTATATTGCAGAAAATGTATTGATGCCTCCTTTGACAAGTGCATAATCTCTCAAACGTTTTAGAAAATTAACTGGCAGTGAAAAGAGAATAGTTCTTATGTAATGTAACCCTAATGGATGATGTAGATGTGAAAGAAGGTCATCCAAGCTCCCAGAGAGTGATCTAGATTTGGAAGACTTTTTTACATTAGGCCGATGGTAATGTTTTTGCCCATGACTGCGTTGTTGTCGTAAGGTAGTATTAAATAAACTCATTACATTAACTTCACTGTAGACAGGACTTGACAAATTTCCTACTCCTTTAAAATTGTCATTTCAACCATATGGCATTGCAGTCCCTAACTCCCTTATCCAGAAATTTTCTCTATCTTTGCAGAAAGGAGTACTTAGTACAGGGCTGTTTGTGTGGTGATAAATTTTCTCAATGATGCGTACTTTCATAGATAAAGAAAGATCAAGGTCCGGTTGATTAAAATGGTTATAAAGAACCATAAATTGAGGATCTTTATTATCAGACCGGTGTTGATTCATTTTTGTACGCAAAGTTTGACGAGTTTCACCAACATAAAGAAGTCCACACAAAGTACATTCGATTCCGTACACGACATTGTCCGTAGAACAGTCCAGAGGCTCGAAAGATTTAGTATAATATGTTTTAGATGTTAGATTACTAGTACATATCACAAGTCTTACACGTGCTCCTTTTTCCTATTTTATGTTTACAAGAAAAAATAATAGGTGTTGATTCACTTGTAGCAGGTGTATTTAAACAGTCGAAAATATTGACGCAACATGGCTTTAATTTATGAAATGTATCTGAATTTTTGAAATAATAATTACCTTCTTGCTGAACATAAGTCAAATCAGAGGTATCCCGGAGGATATTCCGTGGAACACAAAAATCAAATGCTACAGTGTTCCGTGCAACAAAAGAGGACCTGGGTAACCCGGGCGACGTCCCAGCCGGTTTGTTCTTCGTATATTTTGTATTCATCATGCATAAAGCTACCAAGTTAATGATGCCCTCGGGGAATAATCCACCAGCAGTAAAGTTTCTTCTAGGAAGAAACTTGACATCGACTTGGTTGTAGTAAAAATTAAAATCACAAAAATACTGAACTTAGAGGAAAATCAATTCAGAAAGTCCATAATCACATGGCAAAAATAACAAAACGCATCAAAAACGAATGGACAAGAACTGTCATATTCCTGACTTGGTACAGTCATTTTCAAATGTAGAAAATGGTGGATTAAACCTGGTTCTATAGCGCTAACCCTCTCACTTTAATGACAGCTAACAATCAATTCAGTACATTTTTCTAAGACCAATGAAAACATTTGACAAGATTTGAAAACATGGCCAATTAAGTAGGATCTTGTGGTTTCGTAGACATAAATGATAATTCAACATTTTCGATTTATCTTTTTTTTATTTCATATTCTAGTATATTTAATAACATGTTTATATTAATTTTGTGATGTACCTGATGTACAATTCCAGTGGTAGATACGGGAAAGAGCTAACAGTTCCGATCCGTTTGTACTGGGAACATATGGTTGCAACCCCCTCTTTAATTGCCTGTTCGATTTATTGTTTGCAGTGTCGAAAAGGGAGATATATACAGCATTTTTATCAAGAAGTTATGTAAAAGTTCTGCTATACATGTGACAGTCAGGAAGTATTCTGAAGAACACATGTCGGCCAGAGGCATGGAACAGATAGGATAGGTTTTAAAATGCCAGATGCTTATCTGAAATTCCAATTTGAACTACAGAAAGCAATATATAAAGATATGTAGAAGAAATAATCTATATGAATAAAGTTATGCCACAAAAGGAACTTGTTTTTTTATATACAGAATTTGTCAACGTATCCATAACAGAAGAGATGTGAATGCATCCTTCATAGTCTTGTACTACTGATGGTAATAATTTATATAAGTTCTGAGATGATATAGTAGTGTCATTGTTTTCCCCTTTCTCCATTCAAAGAACTTGATCATCTGAACTTTTTTTTAAAATTCAAGAACAGTTAAAAGAGCATATGCTTAATTTGCGTTATCTTTTAAAATCATCATTTTTTAAAAATAAAGTACATTCTACTAAAAATATGCCAGTCAACCGTAAATGTTAACACCCAAAAAAGGTCTTTAGTATATTATTTTTTCAAGTTACAAAATATGTCAAAGGTTTAAGCTTCCCAAACATTACCATGTGACTTGAGTTTTTGATTTGTCAATATCAAGCAAACTCGATATTTTCCATAACATCAAATAGTTCCGTTTTATTATTAAAACAACAAAGGACTAACTCTTGTACAAAACTGTAACAGATTATAAAAGACTGTCTAGTAAGTACAATTTTAACCCAAGCCGCTGCTCTTTTAAGCACCGTCTTAGCAACGGCTTGGTTGATTGTAAGGGGGGGGGGGGGGGGGGCTTTCGTCGGGAAACTATGTTTGATTAAACACTGAATATTGGTTGGAACAGTGCGACGGAAGTATTCAACTGTATATAGAAATATGATGAAAGTCTTTGTGCTGGTTATTTACATACGGGAACGAAAATTTAACTTCAACTGAATTTTATAGTTCGTTGTTATGTTGTACTGTTATACCACTGTACCAGGTTAAGGGGAGGGTTTGGATCCTGTTAACATGTTTAACCCCGCCACATAATTTAGGTATGCGCCTGTCCCAAGTCAGAACCCTGTAATTTAGTGGTTGTTGTTTGTTTATGTGATACATATTTGTTTTTCGTTCATTTTTTTCATATAAATAAGGCCGTTAATTTTCTCGTTTGAATTGTTTTACATTATCATATAAGGCCCCGGCCTTTGATAGCTGACTATGCGGTATGGGCTTTGCTCATTGTTGAAGGCCGTACGGTTACCTATAGTTGTTAATTCTTGTGTCATTTTGGTTTCCTGTGGACAGTTGTCTTATTGGCAATCATATCACATCTTCTTTTTTATATTCAAATTGTGAAAAAGGGTGAGGGGTAAGATTCATTCAAAAAAATATCGTCTGATCCAACATTCGTTCGAAAAAATATTGTTGTGAGGAAAAATTTAAAACTAAAAAAAAAATGAGTTCTGATCTTCTAAAAGCTTATAGTGTTAAGTTTTAAAAGAAAGCAATATTTGATTGATGGAGGCGGACAATAAATGTTCGCGTTCAGACAAGAAAAGCATACCCCTTTGAAGTTAAATTATTGACTTACTTCCTTGTTGATGGATTGTTTCCTGGCTTGCTTTGATAGAGTACTGTTGCACGTTTCACACTCGAGTAATATATATACGCATGTGTAGTACATGAAATATGAAGACACCGGTGTACTCTTATAGCACGTGGCTTGTAATAGTGAGCATGTATGTGAAAAATAGAGTGAGCCACCGTATACGGTAAAGATTAATATAAGTTAACTTTGATATTCTTGAATCTGTTTCTGAGTTGTGAAAAACAAACATACAACTAATAGTGGGACGGTTATTTAAGTAAAGTACTATAATACAATCGAGTCTTTATGTGATAAACCATAATAAAATTGAGTCTAATGTAAAACTTTAAATAAGTAAAGACTCTTAATGTCTTGCAAATTTTCGACTGTAGGTAAACTATTAAGAAAAGAAAAAGATATAAATAGTAAATTCAAATTGTACGAATCGTATGAATAATATTGGCGAACAAAAAAGTATCACATTATGTCGTCGGACAATTGTAAGATGCTATAAGATAGACTTAAAATGTATCGAAAAAATAGCACAAAATAAATCATGAAATAACTCAGTGCAAGCCCAATTTAAGATACAAACACATCGAAAGAAAAACAAAATCACACCATATCTCCACATTACACAAAAAAACCCAACTGCAAGCAACAAATAAGGCGAAAAGAGTCACAAGAAATAAAAAAGTCCATTCGCGGGCAATTTCCGACTTATTATAGTGCATGATCGAACACAAATATAGGTAAAGTATGACACCAAAGAAATAAGACGCAAACTGAATTACAAGAAATTGCAAGATCAATAAATGATGTATAAAAAGTAATTCAGAACGACAATCGGTTAACACAAACAAAAGGAATACAACGATATAAATCTATGCTACCCCAAAAACTCAACTTCACAATGGTCAACCAATCCGAGTTACTGTACAAATAAGGTGTAACAAATTTTTTTAAATAGTACAAAAATTATGACTGTCAGTGTAATTATAATTGTTAAGACAAAAACATGTCAAACATGCAAATATTACTTAAAAAAATAGTTTTAATCACTTAAAAGCCATGTGATGTTACATATATAAGACGGGTGTGTTCGATGCGTAATTTATTGAACAAAACCCCGTCAAATACATCCAACTTTGAAATTGCGTCCAAATGTCAAAACAGGTAGGCCACTTTGGGAATGGTCTTAAACGATTGACAATTCATTTTTCAATTTTTGTAATTTTCCCCAGATTTCTTCTATGTCGGGCAAAACAAAAGTAGTAGTTTATAGGGAGACCCCCTAAATGACGTAACAACTTGACTTATGGTCGTTTTAAAAACGATTTTTGGCAAGTTGCGTTGTTAACAATTGTACAATATGAAAATTAAACAACGTGAATGCAAATATTTATAATGACTTTACGGAAAGTTACTTTTGTGACATTTTGACAACCGTATACAAAGTTCATTTCACTTTTCTACCTTCTAAACACAAGAGGTCGAATTCTTTTGTTTTATTTGAACCGCATATCGGACTGTTATTATATACTGTTTTTATATATCTTTAACACGCTTAATACTGACTATTTGAATATTGGCTGCTTGCCATTTCACTTCACTTTTCTACCTTCTAAACACAAGAGGTCGAATTCTTTTGTTTTATTTGAACCGCATATCGGACTGTTATTATATACTGTATTTATATATCTTTAACACGCTTAATACTGTCAATTTGAATATTGGCTGCTTGCCATTTCACTTCCTCTAGGACTTCCCAGTACTAACTGCCAGTTCTTCGTATTTTGATAGGGAATCGTGTAGGTTTGTTGTTTAAGAAACAATCACAGTAAAAGCAAGAAAAGTTTGGTAAGTTATTTTAAATTACAAGCAACATTGTTTAATTTGGTTTTTTTTATAACAAAAGAGGCATAACTAAACCCTCTGTTTTGTTTTATCTAAATCAAAGCGAATTTGTTTGTATGGAGACATGTTTGAACTTAATATTAATCAGTACCAAGCTAAACTATAGAGATAACTATGATCTTTCAATTATTCGTATATTTTTATACATACTGATCTTAGTTTTCCCGAATTCATCACCTCAAAATAAGTTGAAATATTTAAAATACTTAATAGAGTTATAGTTTACCTTTTCCTAAGAAGTACCGATTCAGCTATACAGTAATTTAATGTAATTGAAGGAATGTATTTTGTCATACGTTACTCTGAAGCCTTGTTTTTATGTTGGCTTCTAGTTTCGTATCATTTTTGGTTGGGACATACCTTCAATTGTTTAAATGAGTTTTTGATTAGCGATGAGTTTTTTCTCCGTCTTCACTGAAGAGACATTATGCATTCAAAGGTGCTAATTGTGTATAAATTTTTGTAGCATTTAAGTTTATTTTATAAAAAAGTATCTTCTACATAAGAAAAAAAAGAAGAGACGAAACAGTTTCACTCATATCCATATTTTAGTGTGCTATTTTTGTTTTCAAATCTATTAAAATGATCTTGTAAAAACACATAGTAATTTTGCTATGTTTTGATAGAAAAGTTTATCGTGATATGGTAATAACAATAATTTTTTTTAAATTATAAAATAGTTTACGTTTTGCTTCATTGTGACTTGTATCGATTGCAGTTGTGTGATAGTTTTGATTTACCTATTTCGAATAGTTATCAAAGGTACGAGAATTATAATTTAATACGCCAGACGCGCGTTTCGTCTACATATGACTCATCAGTGACGCTCAGATCAAAATAGTTATAAAAGTTATAAGTTTTGTAACTGGAAATGTATAAAAAAAAAATGACCATATAATTGACATTCATGTCAACACCAAAGTGTTGACTACTTTGCTGGTGATACCCTCGGGGACGAAACGTCCACTTGCAGTGGCATCGACCCAGTGGTGTAAATAGTTATCAAGGGTACCAGGATTATAACTTAAAACACCAGACGCGCGTTTCGTCTACATACTACTCATCAGTGACGCTCAGATCAAAATAGTTATAAAGCCAAACAAGTACAAAGTTGAAGAGCATTGAGGACCCAAAATTCCAAAAAGTTTTGCCAAATATAGCTAAGGTAATCTATTCCTTGGATAAGAAAATCCTTAGTTTTTCGAATAATTCAATTTACAGCTTTCAACATGAAAGGACCACAATCCTATATTTTTGTCGTATTGTCATTCCGAACATGGAATATCATTTTTTATTGCACTTCATTATATCAGTCTTTCTTATCTTAAAAGAATTCTCAAAGAGTTATGCTTGATAGTAAAATCAAACACATTATTTTAACAAAAAAGAAAAGCATTTTGATCAATTAAATATTTTATAGACTGCTAAAGCTTATGGCAGCATGACCCTTAGAGAAATTCAGTATTTAAAGTGTTAAAACTAAATATGTGACGTAAAACTGCTTGAAGAACAAAAGTGACTGTTATATATGTACCCAATGTGTATAAAATCTTCTTTTAAATCAACATATGTGATAATTTGTTCATACTAGCGCGTAAAGTACCATTTTGAAAGAAAGGAATTCATGTTAATTTAATGATATTATCATACATGATATATCATAAGTTATTTACTCTAAAAAGGATCAACAAGCAAATGTAATATGTACTTGATCGCCTAAAAAAGACGATACTGTACAGATAACGAAAAGAGGCAAGTTTAATGATTTTGTAAACGAATAACCTTCCTGAGTATCAATAAATATCACTGATTGGTAAACAAAATTGATAAAGGATAGTCACGCTTTCAATTCATCACTTTTACTAGCGCTTTCACTGCTTTCACAGATCTTCAGGTAATGTGACTTTAATGTAATTTAACACAAAAGATTAACGTTAACAATAGTATAATGTTAACAATGCTAAGGGAGACTACTAATGTCATTTTAAAATCAAAATAAAGTTTTTTTTAAAATATTACATTCATTTACAAAATCATTTATCATTTAAACCCGGGTTGAGAATATTTATGGATAATTTCTCTTTCTTCTTCCGGAAAAAATCATTTTGAAGATCGACCATACAATTAAAAGATTTTAAACGGTCAATTAAAACGACGATGGCAATGGTTATTAGTCCTCATGTTTGTTAACTTATGGTTGGTTTCCTGTCTATGTAAAGTATTTATAGTCCGTAGTTCCTTTTTAGTCTCTCCAGCAAAGAATTCATTACAACGTGAACATATGAGCGAATAGATGACGTTTGAACTTTTACAAGACATATTTTGTTTAACTGTGAATTGATTTCCATTTTTGAAATAAAGTGAATTCTTCTATTAAATCTGGGCATGTAATCCATCACTTATCGTAATATTATCAAACGATAGGCAAAGTTTCATTAGAAAATTTTTTTTGACGATGTTACATATTATGTTCGTTTTTTCGACTGTCTTTTACAGTTGATAATTTTCTTTTTTTATAAGACTTTGTCTATTTTTTTCACCTTTATGTAAATGAATTTCAATTTGTCGCATGAAACTGAAAATGCTAAATATATCATAATCTCGTGGATAACATGTTGTGACAAACAATATAATTTTGTTTAAATTGTTCGATGATTCTTGATATGTTTAGGATCACCGTGGTTCTGCAATAATTGGTCCTTTTGTGAATGCCTTTTGAATCCCGTAATCCATCACGTGTTCCGGATATTGTTGTTATTTTAATATATTTTTTATTCTATTAATTTATTATTGTGTTATATTTCTGTACAAATAATGATCATTATTCTTGACGGTAGATTAAAAGGTATATTTAATTATAAATGTTTTGAATAGGTTGAGTAAACATTTAAACATACTTATGTGTACCTGTGTCTTCAGATAAGATATTTGTGAAAATTTCATGGTCTTCCGTTATAAGTACTATCATATCCAGTTCTGCTAATAGTAAAACGAATATGTTCAATAAAAGAATTTAAATCAGAACGAACAATCTGAGAGATATATCTGAATTCCAAATTATAAAACAAATCGAAAGAAATCGTTTCCAGTTTTGACGTATGCAAATTGTAAATTCATATCCGTATTTGTGATCCATTTTTTCGTAAAATATTTTTTTCCAAATATCCAAGTATTAAAGTGGTGTATGAAGGCACCATTTTAGTACCCATCCCATATCAGTTCCGTTATTCTGATGATAATATGTGCCGTCAAAGTAAAAAAAAAAATGATAAGCTTCAAAGATGCAAGGATAAATTATTTTATTTGTTTAAATGACGTTTTTCCGTATTGTCTAGCCAATATAATACGACTGTAATTCCTAAGTCATGCGGGATATTTGTGTAAAAACTTCCTATATCAAAAGTAATATAAGTTCTGAATTAGGATTTATAGTTCTTGTTAGATAATTTAAAAATTCCAAATCGTCCCGTATAAAACTTAACGAAATGAAGGTTAAGGAACAATGTCTATAGAATAGCTAAATTCTGTTGGACGCTGTTGGACCGCCCAAAATTTGTCGAAATTTCAAATCATTTGGTCTAAAAAGTTGATGTATTCACTGTTCTGTTCTGATACCGCATTTGGAATTTCCTACCTTTTATGATATGGTGGTGAAAAAACTTTATCAGTGAACAGTGCTGAATTACTGCGACGTTATTTTTTGCTGTTCAGTATATATTTCGTGTCAAATTTTAAAACATTATTCATGTTATTAGGTCTTCAAATTTAAATCAACAAATTTTTGTTCTTCCCTCAGCGGGATTCAAACCCTAGCTTTTGTGACCTCATGGCCACTCCGCCTGCATTTTGTCCAACGCACTACCCCTTTTCTCGTCGGGTTTTTCTAGGGTTGTTACACAGTACATGGTGTATAGTGACAAGTAGATCGTGTACCTTTTAGATCAGCTATATTTTCTTTCGTTAAGAATGATAATGTCAATGTCCAGACCGCCAGGGCTAACACCTTAATATATAGTTTGTCTCAAATTTGGCCCAATAATGGTTGCACATTTTTGTTCTTCCCTCAGCGTGCTAACATTGCTGGGATTTATTCGAGATGAATTATAAGAATACTAGGGAGAACATTTTCGAATAATTTGCCGTTGTAATAGACAAAATGTGAATATTCACATTGAATATAAATATTTGGTGCATTTTCAGCTTCCACCTATATCTATATATATATCAAACTAGCAATGTTAGACTAGAAACAAGTGACAACTCTTAAACATATTATATTCATAATTACCTTAGTTATAATCACAAAGTTAAATCTGCAAATTTGCGGAAGCAAATGTTTGTTCTTACATAGTCAGGATTCGATTTCAATGACATGCTATTTTGGATATCGAGCCAAGACCGACTGCACTGCATATTGTTGTGCTGATATAATATATTATAGTTTTTGTTCACACTATACGGACTTCATATACAGGAGTGTACCCCTAACGCAGAAACTGCTCCAACAAAGTTATGAGGAGGACAGATTAAAAATGACACTCCGTAAATTTTACGGACACCATCACGAATTGGTTGATCCATACGATGTGTCGTTGTCCAAACTCACTAACAACGTGTCAGATTGTGATGTCATTATGTCGTCTGATATTTAAATTACCGAACGTGACTTATTCCCGATTGTGACTGTTTTGTTGAGTGTGAATTCGCTTTGCTATAAGACGTGTCACGATACTTTTCTTTCCGAAATTCATGTATTAAGTTCTGATGTAATATTTATTATTATCATCGGATTTTGTCAAATGTCTCATCGTTTGTAGTTGTAAATCTTATTTTTTTCTGTTGTATTCGTGTGTTATGGTAAAGATAATTAATCATCCAGTTCATTTATTACATTTTAGTTTGGTTTAACTAAATGTATACGACATATTTGGTTAACAGTTTGATTTAGAAGAAATACCGACATAGCTAGACAATGAATTAATTATCTAATTACTGCCACAATTTGATATTAATTAGTATTGTAATTTTCATTGTTATTACTAGTAATAAATGTTACATCAACATTACAAACCTAATCTTGAATTCTATCCTAATTCTATCCTTTTTTCGACTGTAGGTAAACTATTAAGAAAAGAAAAAGATATAAATAGTAAATTCAAATCGTACGAATCGTATGAATAATATTGGCGAACAAAAAGGTATCACATTATGTCGTCGGACAATTGTAAGATGCTATAAGATAGACTTAAAATGTATCAAAAATATAGCACAAAATAAATCATGAAATAACTCAGTGCAATCCCAATTTAAGATACAAACACATCGAAAGAAAAACAAAATCACACCATATCTCCACATTACACAAAAAAAAACCAACTGCAATCAACAAAAGGGAAAAAAAAACCAACTGCAATCAACGAAAAGAGAAAATAAAAAAAAAAGTCCATTCGTGGGCAATTACCGACTTATTATAGTGCATGATCGAACACAAATATAGCTAAAAAATGACACCAAAGAAATAAGACGCAAACTGAATTACAAGAAATTGCAAGATCAATAAATGATGTATAAAAAATAATTCCGAACGACAATCGGTTAACACAAACAAAAGGAATACAACGATATAAATCTATGCTACCCCAAAAATCAACTTCACAATGGTCAACCAATCTGGGTTACTGTTTAAATAAAGTGTAACAAAAAGTGAAACAAAACTTTTTTAAATAGTACAAAAGTTATGACTGTCAGTGTAATTATAATTGTTAAAACAAAAACATGTCAAACATGCAAATATTACTTTAAAAAAATAGTTTTAATCACTTAAAAGCCATGTGATGTTACATATATAGGACGGGTGTGTTCGATGCGTAATTTATTTAACAAAACCCCGTCAAATAACACACAACTTTGAAATTGCGTCCAAATGTCAAAACAGGTAGGCCACTTTGGGAATGGTCTTAAACAATTGACAATTCATTTTTCAATTTTTGTAATTTTTCCCAGATTTTTTCTATGTCGGGCAAAACAAAAGTAGTAGTTTATAAGAAGACCCCCTAAATGACGTAACAGCTTGACTTATGGTCGTTTTAAAAACAATTTTTGGCAAGTTGCGTTGTTAACAATTGTACAATATGAAAATTAAACAACGTGAATGCAAATATTTATAATGACTTTACGGAAAGTTACTTTTGTGACATCTTGACAACCGTATACAAAGTTCATTTCACTTTTCTACCTTCTAAAAACAAGAGGCCGAATTCTTTTGTTTTATTTCAACCGCATATCGGACTGTTATCATATACTGTTTTTATATATCTTTAACACGCTTAATACTGTCAATTTGAATATTGGCTGCTTGCCATTTCACTTCCTCTAGGACTTCCCAGTACTAACTGCCAGTTGTTCGTATTTTGATAGAGAATCGTGTAGGTTTGCTGTTTAAAAAACAATAACATTAAAAGCAAGAGAAGTTTGGTAAGTAATTTCAAATTACAAGCAACATTGTTTAATTTGGGTTTTTTTTATAACAAAAGAGGCATAACTAAACCCTCTGTTTTGTTTTATCTAAATCAAAGCGAATTTGTTTGTATGGAGACATGTTTGAACTTAATATAAATCAGTACCAAGCTAAATTATAGAGATAACTATGATCTTTCAATTATTCGTATATTTTTATACATACTGATCTTAGTTATCCCGAATTCATCACTTCAAAATAAGTTGAAATATTTAAAATACTTAATAGAGTTATAATATACCTTTTCCTAAGAAGTACCGATTCAGCTAATTAGTAATTTAATGTAATTGAAGGAATGTATGTTGTCATACGTTACTCTGAAGCCTTGTTTTTATGTTGGCTTCTAGTTTCTTATCATTTTTGGTTGGGACATACCTTCAATTGTTTAAATGAGTTTTTGATTAGCGAGCGATGAGTTTTTTCTCCGTCTTCACTGAAGAGACATTATGTATTCAAAGGTGCTAATTGTGTATAAATTTTTGTAGCATTTAAGTTTATTTTATAAAAAAAGTATCTTCTACATAAAAAAAAAAGAAGAGACGAAACAGTTTCACTCATATCCATATTTTAGTGTGCTATTTTTGTTTTCAAATCTATTAAAATGATCTTTTAAAAACACATAGTAATTTTGCTATGTTTTGATAGAAAATTTCATCGTGATATGGTATTAACAATAATTTTTTTTAAATTATAAAATAGTTTACGTATTGCTTCATTGTGACTTGTATCGATTGCAGTTGTGTGATCATTTTAATTTACCAATTTCGAATAGTTATCAAAGGTACGAGAATTATAATTTAATACGCCAGACGCGCGTTTCGTCTACATATGACTCATCAGTGACGATCAGATCAAAATAGTTATAAAAGTTATAAGTTTTGTAACTGGAAATGTATAAAAAAAATGACCATATAATTGACATTTATGTCAACACCGAAGTGTTGACTACTTGGCTGGTGATACCCTCGGGGACGAAACGTCCACTTGCAGTGGCATCGACCCAGTGGTGTAAATAGTTATCAAAGGTACCAGGATTATAACTTAAAACGCCAGACGCGCGTTTCGTCTACATACTACTCATCAGTGATGCTCAGATCAAAATAGTTATAAAGCCAAACAAGTACAAAGTTGAAGAGCATTGAGGACCCAAAATTCAAAAACGTTGTGCCAAATATAGCTAAGGTAATCTATTCCTTGGATAAGAAAATCCTTAGTTTTTCGAATAATTCAATTTACAGCTTTCAACATGAAAGGACCACAATCTTATATTTTTGTCGTATTGTCATTCCGAACATGGAATATCATTTTTTATTGCACTTCATCATAGCAGTCTTTCTTATCTTTAAACAAATTCTCAAAGAATTATGCTTGATAGTAAAATCAAACACATTATTTTAACAAAAAAGTAAAGCGTTTCGATCAATTAAATATTTTATAGACTGCTACAGCTTGTTGCAGCATGACCCTTAGAGAAAATCAGTATTTAATTTCTATGACAACCATCAATATTGCTCTATTTCAAAATGTAACCGTAAAAATTGTAAAACCTGTGATATACTACGTCTGAGTTTATATATCATGTACTGTAGTACGCCGCTAGATTAAAACTGACGTGGAAAGGTAACATATGGCCACCGAAAGCTCTTTTTTGAGAGCCCAGGTGGTCGTGTGGTCTAGCGGGACGGCTGCAGTGCAGGCGATTTGGTGTCACGATTTCACAGTAGCATGGGTTCGAATCCCGGCGAGGGAAGAACCAAAAATTTGCGAAAGCAAATTTACAGATCTAACATTGTTGGGTTGATGTTTAGACGAGTTGCATATATATATATATATATATATATATATATATATATATATATATATATATATATATATATGTACCCAATGTGTATAAAATCTTCATTTAAATCAACATATGTGATAATTTGGTGATACTAGCGCGTAAAGTTTATTTTGAAAGAAAGGAATTCATGTTAATTTAATGCTATTATCATACTGGATAAATCATAAGTTATTTACTCTAAAAAAGATCAACAAGCAAATGTAATATGTACTTGATCGCCTAAAAAAGACGATACTGTACAGATAACGAAAAGAGGCAAGTTTAAAGATTTTGTAAACGAATAGCCTTCCTGAGTATCAATAAATATCACTGATTGGTAAACAAAATTGATAAAGGATAATAACGCTTTCAATACATCACTTTTACTAGCGCTTTCACTGCTTTCACAGATCTTCAGGTAATGTGACTTTAATGTAATTTAACACAAAAGATTAACGTTAACAATAGTATAATGTTAACAATGCTAAGGGAGACTACTAATGTCATTTTAAAATCGAAATAAAGTTTTTTTTAAATATTACATTCAATTACAAAATCATTTATCATTTAAACCCGGGTTGAGAATATTTATGGATAATTTCTCTTTCTTCTTCCGGAAAAAATCATTTTGAAGATCGACCATACAATTAAAATATTTTAAACGGTCAATTAAAACGACGATGGCAATAGTTATTAGTCCTCATGCTTGTTAAATCCTCATGGTTGGTTTGCTGTCTATGTAAAGTATTTATAGTCCGTAGTTCCTTTTTAGTCTCTCCAGCAAAGAATTTATTACAACGTGAACATATGAGCGAATAGATGACGTTTGAACTTTTACAAGACATATTTTGTTTAACTGTGAATTGCTTTCCATTTTTGAAATAAAGTGAATTCTTCTATTAAATCTGGACACGTAATCCATCACTTATTGTTATATTATCAAACGATAGGCAAAGTTTCATTAGAAAAAAAGTTTTGACGATGTTACATATCATGTTCGTTTTTTCGACTGTCTTTTACAGTTGATAATTTTCTTTTTTTGTAACACTTTGTCTATTTTTTCTCACTTTTATGTAAATGAATTTCAATTTGTCGCATGAAACTGAAAATGCTAAATATATCATAATCTCGTGGATAACATGTTGTGACAAACAATATAATTTTGTTTAAATTGTTCGATGATTCTTCATATGTTTAGGATCACCGTGGTTCTGCAATAATTGGTCCTTTTGTGAATGCCTTTTGAATCCCGTAATCCATCACGTGTTCCGGATATTGTTGTTATTTTAATATATTTTTTATTCTATTAATTTATTATTGTGTTATATTTCTGTACAAATAATGATCATTATTCTTGACGGTAGATTAACAGGTATATTTAATTATAAATGTTTTGAATAGGTTGAGTAAACATTTAAACATACTTATGTGTACCTGTGTCTTCAGATAAGATAATTGTAACAATTTCATGGTCTTCCGTTATAAGTACTATCATATCCAAAAATGGCAATTTCTTGACAGTTCTGCTAATAGTAAAACGAATATGTTCAATAAAAGAATTTAAATCAGAACGAACAATCTGAGATATATATCTGAATTCCAAATTATAAAACAAATCGAAAGAAATCGTTTCCAGATTTGACGTATGCAAATTGTAAATTCATATCCGTATTTGTGATCCATTTTATCGTATAATATTTTTTTTCCAAATATCCAAGTATTAAAGTGGTGTATGAAGGCACCATTTTAGTACCCATCCCATATCAGTTCCGTTATTCTGATGATAATATGTGCCGTCAAAGTAAAAAAAAAATGATAAGCTTCAAAGATGCAAGGATAAATTATTTTATTTGTTTAAATGACGTTTTTCCGTATTTTCTAACCAATATTATACGACTGTAATTCCTAAGTCATACGGGATATTTGTGTAAAAACTTCCTATATCAAAAGTAATATAAGTTCTGAATTAGGATTTATAGTTCTTGTTAGATGATTTAAAAATTCCAAATCGTCCCGTATAAAACTAAACGACATGAAGGTTAAGGAACAATGTCTATAGAATAGCTAAATTCTGTTGGACGCTGTTGGACCGCCCACAATTGGTCGAAATTTCAAATCATTTGGTCTAAAAAGTTGATGTATTCACTATTCTGTTTTGATACCGCATTTGGAATTTCCTACCTTTTATGATATGGTAGTGAATTTTTTTTATCAGTGAACAGTGCTGAATTACTGCGACGTTATTTTTTGCTGTTCAGTATATATTTCGTGTCCAATTTTAAAACATTATTCATGTTATTAGGTCTTCAAATTTAAATCAACAAATTTTTGTTCTTCCCTCAGCGGGATTCAAACCCTAGCTTTTGTGACCTCATGGCAACTCCGCCTGCATTTTGTCCCACGCCCTACCCCATTTGATTTCCTTGACTACATAAAACCATTGCTTTCGGTAATCAAGATAATGCCTTTTCTCGTCGGCTTTATCTAGGGTTGTTACACAGTACATGGTGTATAGTGACAAGTAGATCGTGTACCTTTTAGATCAGCTATATTTTCTTTCGTTAAGAATGATAATGTCAATGTCCAGACCGCAAGGGCTAACACCATAATATATAGTTTGTCTCAAATTTGGCCCAATAATGGTTGCACATTTTTGTTCTTCCCTCAACGTGCTAACATTGCTGGGATTTATTCGAGATGAATTACAAGAATACTAAGGAGAACATTTTCGAATAATTTGCTGTTGTAATAGACAAAATGTGAATATTCACATTGAATATAAATATTTGGTGCATTTTCAGCCTCCACCTATATCTATATATATATCAAACTAGCAATGTTAGACTAGAAACAAGTGACAACTCTTAAACATATTATATTCATAATTACCTTAGTTATAATCACAACGTTAAATCTGCAAATTTGTGGAAGCAAATGTTTGTTCTTACATAGTCGGGATTCGATTTCAATGACATGCTATTTTGGATATCGAGCCAAGACCGACTGCACTGCATATTGGTGCTGATATAATATATTATAGTTTGTGTTCACCCTCTACGGACTTCATATACAGGAGTGTACCCCTAACGCAGAAACTGCTCCAACAAAGTTATGAGGAGGACAGATTAAAAATGACACTCCGTAAATTTTACGGACACCATCACGAATTGGTTGATCCATACGATGTGTCGTTGTCCAAACTCACTAAAGCCATGTTAACAACGTGTCAGATTGTGATGTCATTATGTCGCCTGATATTTAAATTACCGAACGTGACTTATTCCCGATTGTGACTGTTTTGTTGAGTGTGAATTCGCTTTGCTATAAGACGTGTCACGATACTTTTCTTTCCGAAATTCATGTATTTAGTTCTGATGTAATATTTATTATTATCATCGGATTTTGTCAAATGTCTTATCGTTTGTAGTTGTAAATCTTATTTTTTTCTGTTGTATTCGTGTGTTATGGTAAAGATAATTAATCATCCAGTTCATTTATTACATTTTAGTTTGGTTTAACTAAATGTATACGCCATATTTGGTTTACAGTTTGATTTAGAAGAAATACCGACATAGTTAGACAATGAATTAATTATCTAATTACTGCCACAATTTGATATTAATTAGTATTGTAATTTTCATTGTTATTACTAGTAATAAATGTAACATCAACATTACAAACCTAATCTTGAATTCTATCCTAATTCTATACTTTTTTTCGACTGTAGGTAAACTATTAAGAAAAGAAAAAGATATAAATAGTAAATTCAAATCGTACGAATCGTATGAATAATATTGGCGAACAAAAAGGTATCACATTATGTCGTCGGACAATTGTAAGATGATATAAGATAGACTTAAAATGTATCGAAAATATAGCACAAAAGAAATCATGAAATAACTCAGTGCAATACCGATTTAAGATACAAACACATCGAAAGAAAAACAAAATCACACCATATCTCCACATTACACAAAAAAAAACCCAACTGCAATAAACAAATAAGACGTAAAGAGTCACAAGAAATAAAAAAAAGTCCATTCGTGGGCAATTACCGACTTATTAAAGTGCATGATCGAACACAAATATAGCTAAAAAATGACACCAAAGAAATAAGACGCAAACTGAATTACAAGAAATTGCAAGATCAATAAATGATGTATAAAAAATAATTCCGAACGACAATCGGTTAACACAAACAAAAGGAATACAACGATATAAATCTATGCTACCCCAAAAAATCAACTTCACAATGGTCAACCAATCCGGGTTACTGTTTAAATAAAGTGTAACAAAAAGTGAAACAAAACTTTTTTAAATAGTACAAAAATTATGACTGTCAGTGTAATTATAATTGCTAAAACAAAAACATGTCAAACATGCAAATATTACTTAAAAAAATAGTTTTAATCACTTAAAAGCCATGTGATGTTACATATATAGGACGGGTGTGTTCGATGCGTAATTTACTTAACAAAACCCCGTCGAATAACACACAACTTTGAAATTGCGTCCAAATGTCAAAACAGGTAGGCCACTTTGGGAATGGTCTTAAACAATTGACAATTCATTTTTCAATTTTTGTAATTTTCCCCAGATTTTTTCTATGTCGGGCAAAACAAAAGTAGTAGTTTATAAGGAGACCCCCTAAATGACGTAACAGCTTGACTTATGGTCGTTTTAAAAACGATTGTTGGCAAGTTGCGTTGTTAACAATTGTACAATATGAAAATTAAACAACGTGAATGCAAATATTTATAATGATTTTACGGAAAGTTACTTTTGTGACATTTTGACAACCGTATACAAAGTTCATTTCACTTTTCTACCTTCTAAACACAAGAGGTCGAATTCTTTTGTTTTATTTCAACCGCATATCGGACTGTTATCATATACTGTTTTTATATATCTTTAACACGCTTAATACTGTCAATTTGAATATTGGCTGCTTGCCATTTCACTTCCTCTAGGACTTCCCAGTACTAACTGCCAGTTCTTCGTATTTTGATAGAGAATCGTGTAGGTTTGTTGTTTGAGAAACAATCACATTAAAAGCAAGAAAAGTTTGGTAAGTAATTTCAAATTACAATCAACATTGTTTAATTTGGTTTTTTTTTATAACAAAAGAGGCATAACTAAACCCTCTGTTTTGTTTTATCTAAATCAAAGCGAATTTGTTTGTATGGAGACATGTTTGAACTTAATATAAATCAGTACCAAGCTAAATTATAGAGATAACTATGATCTTTCAATTATTCGTATATTTTTATACATACTGATCTTAGTTATCCCGAATTCATCACTTCAAAATAAGTTGAAATATTTAAAATACTTAATAGAGTTATAGTATACCTTTTCCTAAGAAGAACCGGTTCAGCTATATAGTAATTTAATGTAATTGAAGGAATGTATTTTGTCATACGTTACTCTGAAGCCTTGTTTTTATGTTGGCTTCTAGTTTCGTATCATTTTTGGTTGGGACATACTTTCAATTGTTTAAATGAGTTTTTGATTAGCGATGAGTTTTTTCTCCGTCTTCACTGAAGAGACATTATGTATTCAAAGGTGCTAATTGTGTATAAATTTTTGTAGCATTTAAGTTTATTTTATAAAAAAGTATCTTCTACATAAGAAAAAAAAAAGAAGAGACGAAACAGTTTCACTCATATCCATATTTTAGTGTGCTATTTTTGTTTTCAAATCTATTAAAATGATCTTGTAAAAACACATAGTAATTTTGCTATGTTTTGATAGAAAAGTTTATCGTGATATGGTAATAACAATAATCTTTTTTAAATTATAAAATAGTTTACGTATTGCTTCATTGTGACTTGTATCGATTACAGTTGTGTGATAGTTTTGATTTACCAATTTCGAATAGTTATCAAAGGTACGAGAATTATAATTTAATACGCCAGACGCGCGTTTCGTCTACATATGACTCATCAGTGACGCTCAGATCAAAATAGTTATAAAAGTTATAAGTTTTGTAACTGGAAATGTATAAAAAAAAAATGACCATATAATTGACATTTATGTCAACACCGAAGTGTTGACTACTTGGCTGGTGATACCCTCGGGGACGAAACGTCCACTTGCAGTGGCATCGACCCAGTGGTGTAAATAGTCATCAAAGGTACCAGGATTATAACTTAAAACGCCAGACGCGCGTTTCGTCTACATACTACTCATCAGTGACGCTCAGATCAAAATAGTTGAAGAGCATTGAGGACCCAAAATTCCAAAAAGTTGTGCCAAATATAGCTAAGGTAATCTATTCCTTGGATAAGAAAATCCTTAGTTTTTCGAAAAATTTAATTTACAGCTTTCAACATGAAAGGACCACAATCTTATATTTTTGTCGTATTGTCATTCCGAACATGGAATATAATTTTTTATTGCACTTCATCATATCAGTCTTTCTTATCTTAAAAAAAAATCTCAAAGAATTATGCTTGATAGTAAAATCAAACAAATTATTTTAACAAAAAAGTAAAGCGTTTCGATCAATTAAATATTTTATAGACTGCTAAAGCTTGTTGCAGCATGACCCTTAGAGAAATTCAGTATTTAAAGTGTTAAAACTAAACATGTGACGTAAAACTGCTTGACGAACAAAAGTGACTGTTTTATTTATATATATATATATATATATGTGTACCCAATGTGTATAAAATATTCATTTAAATCAACATATGTGATAATTTGTTCATACTAGCGCGTAAAGTACAATTTTGAAAGAAAGGAATTCATGTTAATTTAATGCTATTATCATACTGGATAAATCATAAGTTATTTACTCTAAAAAGGATCAACAAGCAAATGTAATATGTACTTGATCGCCTAAAAAAGACGATACTGTACAGATAACGAAAAGAGGCAAGTTTAAAGATTTTGTAAACGAATAGCCTTCCTGAGTATCAATAAATATCACTGATTGGTAAACAAAATTGATAAAGGATAATAACGCTTTCAATACATCACTTTTACTAGCGCTTTCACTGCTTTCACAGATCTTCAGGTAATGTGACTTTAATTTAATTTAACACAAAAGATTAACGTTAACAATAGTATAATGTTAACAATGCTAAGGGAGACTACTAATGTCATTTTAAAATCAAAATAAAGTTTTTTTTAAAATATTACATTCATTTACAAAATCATTTATCATTTAAACCCGGGTTGAGAATATTTATGGATAATTTCTCTTTCTTCTTCCTAGAAATATCATTTTGAAGATCGACCATACAATTAAAACATTTTAAACGGTCAATTAAAACGACGATGGCAATGGTTATTAGTCCTCATGCTTGTTAAATTTTCATGGTTGGTTTGCTGTCTATATAAAGTATTTATAGTCCGTAGTTCATTTTTAGTCTCACCAGCAAAGAATTCATTACAACGTGAACATATGAGCGAATAGATGACGTTTGAACTTTTACAAGACATATTTTGTTTAACTGTGAATTGCTTTCCATTTTTGAAATAAAGTGAATTCTTCTATTAAATCTGGACACGTAATCCATCACTTATCGTTATATTATCAAACGATAGGCAAAGTTTCATTAGAAAAAAAGTTTTGACGATGTTACATATCATGTTCGTTTTTTCGACTGTCTTTTACAGTTGATAAGCTTCTTTTTTGTAAGACTTAGTCTATTTTTTTTCTCACTTTTATGTAAATGAATTTCAATTTGTCGCATGAAACTGAAAATGCTAAATATATCATAATCTCATGGATAACATGTTGTGACAAACAATATAATTTTGTTTAAATTGTTCGATGATTCTTCATATGTTTAAGATCACCGTGGTTCTGCAATAATTGGTCCTTTTGTGAATGCCTTTTGAATCCCGTAATCCATCACGTGTTCCGGATATTGTTGTTATTTTAATATATTTTTTATTCTATTAATTTATTATTGTGTTATATTTCTGTACAAATAATGATCATTATTCTTGACGGTAGATTAAAAGGTATATTTAATTATAAATGTTTTGAATAGGTTGAGTAATCATTTAAACATACTTATGTGTACCTGTGTCTTCAGATAAGATAATTGTGACAATTTCATGGTCTTCCGTTATAAGTACTTTCATATCCAAAAATGGCAATTTCTTGACAGTTCTGCTAATAGTAAAACGAATATGTTCAATAAAAGAATTTAAATCAGAACGAACAATCTAAGAGATATATCTGAATTCCAAATTATAAAACAAATCGAAAGAAATCGTTTCCAGTTTTGACGTATGCAAATTGTAAATTCATATCCGTATTTGTGATCCATTTTTTCTTATAATATTTTTTTTCCAAATATCCAAGTATTAAAGTGGTGTATGAAGGCACCATTTTAGTACCCATCCCATATCAGTTCCGTTATTCTGATGATAATATGTGCCGTCAAAGTAAAAAAAAAAAATGATAAGCTTCAAAGATGCAAGGATAAATTATTTTATTTGTTTAAATGACGTTTTTCCGTATTGTCTAACCAATATTATACGACTGTAATTCCTAAGTCATGCGGGATATTTGTGTAAAAACTTCCTATATCAAAAGTAATATAAGTTCTGAATTAGGATTTATAGTTCTTGTTAGATGATTTAAAAATTCCAAATCGTCCCGTATAAAACTTAACGACATGAAGGTTAAGGAACAATGTCTATAGAATAGCTAAATTCTGTTGGACGCTGTTGGACCGCCCACAATTGGTCGAAATTTCAAATCATTTGGTCTAAAAAGTTGATGTATTGACTGTTCTGTTCTGATACCGCATTTGGAATTTTCTACCTTTTATGATATGGTGGTAAAAAAACTTTATCAGTGAACAGTGCTGAATTACTGCGACGTTATTTTTTGCTGTTCAGTATATATTTCGTGTCCAATTTTAAAACATTATTCATGTTATTAGGTCTTCAAATTTAAATCAACAAATTTTTGTTCTTCCCTCAGCGGGATTCAAACCCTAGCTTTTGTGACCGCATGGCAACTCCGCCGGCATTTTGTCCCACCCCCTACCCCATTTGATTTCCTTGACTACATAAAACCATTGCTTTCGGTAATCAAGATAATGCCTTTTCTCGTCGGCTTTATCTAGGGTTGTTACACAGTACATGGTGTATAGTGACAAGAAGATCATGTACCTTTTAGATCAGCTATATTTTCTTTCGTTAAGAATGATAATGTCAATGTCCAGACCGCCAGGGCTAACACCATGATATATAGTTTGTCTCAAATTTGGCCCAATAATGGTTGCACATTTTTGTTCTTCCCTCAGCGTGCTAACATTGCATGGATTTATTCGAGGTGAATTATAAGAATACTAAGGAGAACATTTTCGAATAATTTGCTGTTGTAATAGACAAAATGTAAATATTCACATTGAATATAAATATTTGGTGCATTTTCAGCCTCCACCTATATCTATATATATATATATATCAAACTAGCAATGTAAGACTAGAAACAAGTGACAACTCTTAAACATATTATATTCATAATTACCTTAGTTATAATCACAACGTTAAATCTGCAAATTTGTGGAAGCAAATGTTTGTTCTTACATAGTCGGGATTCGATTTCAATGACATGCTATTTTGGATATCGAGCCAAGACCGACTGCACTACATATTGTTGAGCTGATATAATATATTATAGTTTGTGTTCACACTATACGGACTTCATATACAGGAGTGTACCCCTAACGCAGAAACTTCTCCAACAAAGTTATGAGGAGGACAGATTAAAAATGACACTCCGTAAATTTTACGGACACCATCACGAATTGGTTGATCCATACGATGTGTCGTTGTCCAAACTCACTAAAGCCATGTTAACAACGTGTCAGATTGTGGTGTCATTATGTCGTCTGATATTTAAATTACCGAACGTGACTTATTCCCGATTGTGGTTCAGGTTATTTATCTATCCGTTTTTATTTTGTAATTAGTCACCGGTTTTATCATTACGAACAATGTAAAAGAAAAGAAGCAACGAATTGTCAAAAAGATGCTGATGTATTTGCTCATAACATTTTACTATAAAAATAATATGAAAAAGAAACCATGCAAAATTTGCGTTTACCATCTGCATACAGATAATAAATTACTCTCTTGCAAACATAGCCATGAGACTATTGTCATAATCCAGTCAGCACAGTAGTCTATAAGCTTTTGAAGAAATGTTACGTGAATAAGGGGTTGATATTCTATAAATAAGGTATTTATTAAAGGGTACAGCCACTTAAATATTTACGACTTTAATTCCACAAACAAAGTCGATGTTCAAGTTATTAAAAAAATCGAGTAATAGAGAGAAAACATCAAATTGTAAAAGAGCTATTTTATGTCAGGTCTTGTCAAAAGTGTTATAATGTATTATATTGACTGCAATTATATGAACATCAAAATGCAACAAATATAAGGATGCGTCATAGAATTTTTTAGTAATAGTCTGCTTTCTGAAGAAAATTTGTCATGAAGGTATTTTTAAAATATTATTTGGTGAGAAGAAAAGTCAATGATTTTTTTTCAAGAATATATATATAAAGCAATGTATAGTCATTTTTTAGAATACTTTTTCATAATTCTCTTAAATTATTGTTTCACATTTTACAGGATAAGTGGATGAAATCGTGAATTAAAATTGGTCTTCTAATCTATCTTATTCTGTGTAGGTTATCCGACTTCACCATCAAAATCAGTTCAAGGTGTTGAAGACACAATGTCAAACGGTATGTTATTAATTACTTTGAGAATCATTTTATACAAGATACATATTGCTAACTCTTCTAGCATTTCAAATTTGGTAGTGGAGGAACCAGTAGTTATACAGTTCCCGATTTTAAAAAGATAAAACCTCATAAAACAGGAGTTCGGAAACTTAGGACGAAGATAATCAAATCTTAGCAACAACAAAAAAAAAACCGCATTACCAAAAAAAACACGTCCTATGCTTTTATTGCGTCATAGTTTCTGTCAAAAGGGAAAACGAATCAACTTGTGTCTTCAATTGGCTAAAAGGTACAATAAAGAAATAACAATCGTCGTGGTATTGCTTCCGAAAGTGACGATCATCCACGCAAGACAACATCATAGATATACGCATTCACATGTTACCATATGGAGTTCAACAATGAGCAAAACATATTTAGCCGAACTTAATAACATGTTACTAAGTAATAATGATTTGAGCATAAGAAAATTCAGTTTTTCACGTTTGTGATTGATCCAGCAATTATCATTTTTTCAAGGTCAGTGTCAAGACAGAGGGATATATGTGTCTGCTCGTAAGAATTATGAAAGGCTTGCATGTTATTTTGGATACACGCAATCCATGAAATATTGATTAATCGGTTACAGGAAACAGTCATTATCTAAACGCTAACTTAAAGTATTTGGTAAAATACATTCTCCTTTTTATTTGAGAAGGTTTTTTTTATTGAACAACACTAGTTTACCTACTAATTCTGTTGGTTTTGTTCACACATCCTTGTCAATATTATAAAAATGTATGTGACTTTCATACAAGTGAGAGCCTAGGAATATAACCTGTTTTAATTCACTATTGTGTACATAAGGAGATGCCTGTACCAAGTCAGGAATACGACAGTTGTTATCAATTCATTTGATGCGTTCTAGCTTTAAATTTTGAAATTTGAATACAAACTTTCCGTTTTGATTTTTCCTCGGAGTTCGATATTTTTGTTATTTTACTGTTTCTCTATATGATAAAAAAAAAGAGATGGCCAGTAGTGGTACATCCATAGTACCTTGCAGTTAGAAAATAATTTTGTTGTTAAAACACACGAACGTGACATATTTGTTGTTGATATAAAAAGGTCCATTTCAAATCTTTCTATTCGTTGATATAGTCCAATGATATGTAATGGCAGTTTTTAGAAGCTTCTCAGATTTTGGTGGTGTTCATAATGCTAAGTCTTTTGTTTTTATGTTGTGTCTTGTGTACTATTATTTGTCTGTTTGTCTTTTTATTTTTAACCCATGGCGTTCTCAGTTCATTTTCGATCTATGAGTTTGACTGTCCCTCTGCTATCTTTCGCCCCTCTTTTATCGACTCCCCTTTTTTGAATTGGCCTTCGAGTATTTATGTTACATTTTTTCTTTGGTGCATTTATTGTTGAACTCAATTCGGTACACTACTTAATACGACCCTTAAGATTATCTTGCCCTTAAAATATAAAAAAAACAGTGTTTATCTGACTTTATAAGCATGATGAATAGAACTTAATTTATACTGTTGAAAACAAAGGGTTTTTCTATGTTATCATTTTTTTTTATTTTGAAAACGACACAAAGTGTTTTTTGAGTAGAAGTCTTTTGTTTAGTATTATTGTCTGAATTTCTGAGGAATCAGCAATGGGTCATGATAAATGAAGTATTCACTTGTTATGTTTGTCAGTGGGAATATTATTTTCCTAAGATTATGACCATGACAACCATTCGTCTTATTATTTTAATAGTTGACTTATGGCTAATAATAAAATTCAAAGTTCAATGGGTGTTTCTTTTGGTCATTATTTTCTCGAAATTAGTCAATGGCAATATTTTATACAGGGCACTCCACGAAAGTCTTTAAAATGACTTTTAAAATATGACATTCAAAATATGACTGTCAGCAAAAATTCAGCACAGCTCCATCTCTTTATCACGACGGACATTGAAAAATCATATGTCAGATAAAATGTTAACACTTTGGCAACATTTGCATGCCTACTATCCTTAAATAATTCATTCTATACTGTCTGATATTTAGCATACAGCATCAGCTAAAGTCAGCATCAGCTCTACCCTATATTTAATAATGACAGACATGGCAGACGAACCAGGGAACGGATCTTTGACATACTATTTATACAGTTCTTGACAGTTTAGAATGGGTCTCAACTGTTTATACTAATATTATCCATACGAATTGCATGATATGCAGTCGGATTTATCAGCATGCAGCAACTTTAATAATGTAAACCAAAGGCTAGGAGTTTGTAATAGTCATTTTCAATTCATGCTTATTGGTCGGGTTGTTGTCTCTTTGCACAGTCTTATTTTTATGTTGTTGGTTAATTATTTATCAAATTATTTCAGCGAATTTGGAGTATTAACAGGATGCAATTCTAGAAATATCCATCAAAGGTGCAAGGCTAGTAGGTTCGGTAAAATGAAATATCAAATATGATTCACAAGAAACAAATTGACACACTCTCCACCTAAGAAACAGCATATTCAGTTTTATTCCAGTTAATATCTTACTTTTCTTTTTGTCATTTGAAAAATTGTATGCTGAAAGTACGTTCTTATCTTAAATATATTAGTTGTAATAGTTTTAATTATCTTTATCTAAATCTTAGAAAAAAGAAACCTTGGACTTCTAGACTTGGAAAATTGTGTCAGTGTTAACACACAGCTGGGAGGTAATAATTTATGTTTATAGTCTTTTTTATTTGCGGACCGAAGCATACAACTTATCAGATTTCCCGATACGAAATCTGCAAACGGCTCCAAATCCCGAAAAAAAACTACATGTACGTAACCTCAAACGGTGGATACATTTGCGCAGGTAAAATATGCATCAATCTGGGTGTTATGCGGTCCTACTGGAATTGATCCTCATGATATGAACTCCTCTGCGGAATTTGTATTGCTTTTTTTTAAATATATTTTATCAAAACAAAACAGATATGAAGGACGCCTCCGGGTGCGGGAATTTCTCGCTACATTGAAGACCTGTTGGTGACCTTCTGCTGTTGTTTTTTTCTATGGTCGGGTTGTTGTCTCTTTGGCACATTCCCCATTTTCATTCTCAATTTTATTATGGTTTAACGTTGTACGAAACCAAAATATAACTAAACATTTTTTTCTTAAAAACAAATTTTATTTACTCGATCTTCCCTGATGAGTCTTTTGCAAACGAAATTAGCGTCTCGTGCAAATGCTAAACTTCAATTCTGGTATCTACATGTATGATAAATTGCGTTTTATACTGTCACATTGTCGATTTGTAACTTGTTTATACGCAATGTGACCTCTGTTTATACATCTTGAAACGGTTAAAATCGAGATGTTCAAATATAAATGCAATAACTTTACCTTGATGAAAACAAGTAATGAAAAGAAAACTGATACGTGAATGTTGTTTCTTTTTCAAGCTCAACAATCAACACATACATGCATTATTATTCAAACTGAGTTACTTGAAATAATTTAACGTATTTGTTGTTAATTGCTTTAATTCGATCTCTCTAGTAATTTTTCTAGGTATCAACTATTTTATATTTATTTCTGTTAATGAACTAATTATCTATAATAGTTTATACTGTATATTATCTTTTTCAGTCCGAGAACAAAGAACCCCTCGAAACTATTTCCCAGTAGAAGGAAGTATGTATATATATATTTATTACCAAGGTCTATATATACTACTAGTATTGGTAAACATTTGAATAACATCGACATCAACAATACATACAATACATACATAAACACAAGCTATATGACAGAATAGCAGAAGAAGTTGTAGATAAAAACATGGAACGCTAAAACTGTCTTGTTATGGCCATTTTCATTATATGATGTGTATTTACCTTTATATGATGTTAACTTGTCATTATATGATGTGCAAACACCTTTATATGATGTGCGAACATCATTATATGTTGTGCGAACATCATTATATGATGTGCGAACATCATTATATGATGTGCAAACATACTTATATGATGTGCATATATACTTATATGATGTGCAAATGTACTTATTTGGTGTGCAAACATTCTAATATTATATGCAAATATACTTATTTGATGTGCAAAGATCCTTATATGATGTGCATTATCCATTATATTATGAACAAACCTCTTTATGTTATGTGCAAACAACTTTATATGATGTGGTTGTGTCATTCTATTATGTGCATATAACCTTACGTTATGTGGTTCGGTTTACTTCATTATATGATTTCGAAACGTCATTATATGATGTGGTTTCATCTTCTTTATGGTCAATGAACATGATCACGATTTTAATGATTACTGTTTACGTCATAACTATTTCCGATCTGCTTCTGTGGAATATAATTAACCCGGCTCAAATCTTTAGCTATCGGTTGGAAAATTGTTGAGATTTGAAAAAAAAACCAAAAACTTGGCATGTTGGTTCCTCGTTTGAAGATGAAATATTCACATCAGCTGTTGTTGGAAAATTGTCAAAATATAAAATGCAAAGTTAAGTTTTGATTAATAGGTCTACTATTATGAACATACTCGTTCTACAATAATGAACATATGGTTAAAGAAATTGAGTTAGATATGCTCTATCCGCCTTTTAAGAAGGGCAGGCAATATATTTTCAATATCTTTAAATTGTACAAAGCGATAGCGTTTTTTCTATAAAAAGTTAATTTATGATCTTTCAGAATGTTCATTTTTGTTGATTTTGCATTACTTATCCTTTTAGCTGTTTCAGTTTCTATTTATATATTACTTTTCTCAAGATAGACACAAAAATCGGCAAAATTGGACATTGATAATGTAATGACTCATAAAATAGACCGGTCATTTGCAATCCCAAAAAGAGGAGAGGTGAAGAATTTTAGGGAGCCACTATTTTTTGATTTTTTTTGGATGTTTATTGTTTCAGATTTCCGCCGTCTAATGTTATTGCAATGTGTTCGTCGTCCGTAAATATTGTTTTGCCATACAATAACTGTTTACGAATAAGGGACAAAAAGAAGCAAGTCTTATGGTTCTTTGATATGCTGAATCTAACGATATAATTCGATTGTTGATATTGGACAATATAATAGGTAAATTTCAACTTTTTCAAATCTTAAAACACATCCATTATGTGTCACAAACCTATGATGTGTCAGTTATTGAATCATATAAACGTTCAGAGCGTTATCAAGCTTGAATGGTGTTTCCATCCTTGCCCTAACTGTTCAGGGTTCGACCCTCATCGTACACTCCTGCTACAGTAAATAATTATGGTTTTGACTCGAAATAAATCAATTGTTTTGCATCGTTCCGCTCGCCTCAACTGTTAAAACCTAAATCCTTATTTTCAACAATTTCTTCTTGAAGAGTATTTTTCATCTGAAGCTAATATTGAATGAAGGTGTGGTAAATATCAATGACACCATATCCAAATTGAGTTCTATGAAGTCGCAAACAACATCCACACTTAAAGTTCTAAATTAACTATTCAGGCAATATTTCAAACTTACTATGCGTTTTTGCTGTTATTTAAAAGAAGATCGGAGATAAAAGGAATTATAAAAAAGAAACTCCCTATAATATGCGTATTGTGTTGTTATAACGAACAATCGTATTAATACATTTGTGTGTTATTGTTCGCTGGTGCGTTTGTTTGTTTGTTGTTTTGTGGGGGGGGGGGGCGGGGGGGAGGCGGGGGGGGGGGGGCACACAGGAGATGAAAAAGAAGGTCTTGATTGTTTTTTCCTATTTTAAGGTGTTGACTTGAAGAATAAGAGAAATTTCCGCGTTTCCTCTCTCGTTCCCATCACTAATGATAGAAAATGTAATTGTGATTTTTCATTTTTGAATCTGTTCGTGCACGTGTCTACGCCATTTTGCAAAGAAAAGGTTTATCTATAGATAAATTATCAAGATAATATTCAATAAAATAACATCATCAAATAAGAGACCAAATGTGACCCATACTATAGAATATATTTAGACACATTGCACTATTTGTTAATTTTAAATCTATTATAGTTTTCCAGATAAACGCAAAATATTAAAGGCGACTGCCGTAAATCTTCTCAAAAAAAAATAAATTAAAACACAGCTATTTATCTGTAATGACCAATTTAAGGACCATTGGGATTCTCTGCTTTTGTCTGATTGATATTCACCGTAAAAAATGTGAAGGCTGACGTTTCATTGGCTGATGTAATATTTACCAGAACAGATAGTAAAATGATATGTAGTCAGATCATTGTAACCAAAGCTTAGACAGATTATGATTTACACACTGTATCTTAATCAGATTTGTTATGCACTGACTCTTCATCTAGAGTGGAAAGGAGCATGTCCATTTCCTTGCGCTTACGACAAACCTATTTTTCGATTTTGATAATAAAAAAAAATCAATAGCATGCCTTGGATTATTTGGTTTTATTTTTTTCTTTCATTATTGTTTTACTTTTTCAATGGAATCAAATTATTTTGCTACCTTTACTTAAAAATTACCCCCCAACTCACCAAGAATCAATGGTTGTTACAATGCGGGTCCTTAATAATTTGAGTCTTGAGGTGTATATATGAAGGGTTTTCCACGAAACGTTTTATTATTAAGGTTAACTGTTTTGTGGTGGTGCTATTAAAGTAGTATCTTCGCCTCGAGTGCGGGAGGTTGTGCGTTCGAAACCTGACCGGTTCAAAACCAGACTTTTAAATAGTTATTTGCTGCTTCCTTGCATAAGCATGCAAAATTATGGAGTAAAAGCAAAGGCTGGTCGACTCGGGATGAGAATAATGTGTCCGGGTAAGGTGGCATATAAAAAACAAGATGTGATATGATTGGCAATGAGACAACTCTCCACAAGAGACTAAATGACAATTTAAAAAATTAACAACTATAGGTCACATTACGGTCTTCAACAATGAGCAAAACCCATACTGCATAGTCAGCTACATGTATAAAAGGCCCCGAAATGAAAAATGTTAAACAATTCAAACGAGAAAACTAACGGCCTAATATATGTACAAAAAATGAAAGAAAAAAAATATATATCACATCAACAAACTACAACCACTGAACTTGGGACAGGAACATACATACAGAATGTGGCGGGAATAAACATGTTAGCGGGATTATAACCCTCCCCTAACCTTGGAAAGATGTACGACATCTGTAAGAACGAACAATAAAAATCAGTCGAAAAAAGGCTTAACTTATCAGATGGATACAATTAGAAATATATCTTACAAAAACACAGAGTGGACGTGGCCGGATACTTGTATATATCCCAACATCATAAATACACTATGTACTGATGTGAGAGTACTCACAGTTACTGACAGCTAGTTCAAAGAGACTTACCTTACAACATCATGCATCTAAAACTGTAAAATAGAATGTTAAAAATCAGGCTCAGGCTGTCGGTCTAGTGAAAAAGCAGGCTTGATATTCATATCGCATTAACATGTTCTCGTACGAATACGAATGTCAATTTGCTGCTGGACGTCAAGCTTCCATTCATAATCATCTAATTAAAGCTGCAAAATAAGTGCATGAAACCATAATCTAAAGTTGTACGCAAATGTAATGCACAAAGTTGAAGTGCATCCAATATCTCCTTTTATGCCTTTTTTCAGGGGGTCTGTAGCCGAGTGTTTTGAGAACTCGAACTACTGTATCACTAGCCTGTCAAAACTTAACTTGTTTTTTAGTTCCAATCCTGCACTTGACAGGTAATTTAGTTATTATTAGTTTTTTCTACCAAGAGTTGGTGGTTTTCTCCGGGCACTTCGGCTTCCTCAAGCAAAATAAATACACCGCCACGAAATAGCATGATTGTGTTGCAGGCGGCATTTAACACCAATCAATTAACAAATAAATCAATCAATCAATCAATCATCCATAACGGTATAGTTATGAAAGAGTAGATAATTTTGTAGCTTTCGTTATGAAATGGTTTTTTTTAACAGGCTCAGTTCCTTTTTCCTTTTTCCAATGAAAAGAAATAAGAAGATGTGGTATGAACTCCAATGAGACAACTGTACATTCGAGTCACAATGTGTAAAAACATTACAGATCAAAGTACGGCCTTCAACATGGAACCTTTGCTCAAACCAAACAGCATGCTATAAAGGGCCCCGAATTTGTTTTATCATAAATTATTTTCGCCGTAACCAAAAAATTCTTCAACTAGCTCCTGTAATAATTGATCATAATCTTCCATCAAAACGTTTGAAAAGTTAATTTTGATTAAATTGCAGTCTCATTTTTGCCTTAGCGATAGCTACAGATTTGATCCGGAATTAAAGTAACTCCGCAGAAGCAGATTGGAATCAGTTATGACGTAGAAATTAAAATCATTCTAAGCGTTATCACGTTCATTCACCATAACGACGACGAAAGCACATCATATAATGACGTTTCGACCTCATATAATAAATTAAAACAAACCACATAACGCAAGGTTATATATATATATATATAACATAATGACTCAACCCCATCATATAAAGATTTTTGCACATAAAATAAAGGAAAATACACATCATATAAGTATAGTTGCACATCATATAAGTATGTGTGCACATCATATAAGGATCTTTGCACATCATATAAGTACATTTGCATTTCATATAAGGATATTTGCACATCATATAAGTATATTTGCACCTCATATAAGAATGTTTGCACATCCTATAAGTACATTTGCACAACATATAAGTATATATGCACATCATACAGTATAAGTATATATGCACATCATACAGTATAAGTATATATGCACATCATACAGTATAAGTATATATGCACATCATATAATGATATTTGCACATCATATAAAAGTGTTTGTACATCATATAATGACAAGTGCACATAAAGGTAAATGGTCATAACAAGACAGTTTTGGCGTTCCATAGATAAAAATTATTTTAACAATTCGGTTCTCAGCTTAAAAAAGATCTAAATTTAAATTTACCTAAATGACACAGCTCTTTTATCTATGATGAGTTTATTTACATTGTTTGTTCTCATTAATTAAATCAATTTGTACGTCGATGATTTTTTCCAATAATATGGCTTAATATAAATTGTTCCAAAATCTTGAAAAATTGTACTTTTTTAGAAGCATATTATCTCATAAAAAAAAATTAATAAATGTAAACACAATATTTTGAATTGTAAATAATATATATACTAGTTGTTTTGTATATCCTTTGTATGTTCGATCAGGTAGAGAAGAAGAAAATGGCAGCGACATTGCAGGTATTTAATGAAATATTTGTGATTGTTGAAAAGTATTGTATGGTATTTTGAGCATCTTTAATGTATTGCAATCGATACTTAAGCAAGTGAATGTCAGGGCTTTGCTTTTAGTTATTTCTGTGTTAATGGTTGGTTGTTTCATCCCGGTAGCTCCCGAATTAATTCTTTAAACGTTATGTTTGAAAGTATCAAATTCTGTGTTGTAAACATGTAAAATCAGTTGTGTTATATTGCTAGGAATCTAGGTGTTTCATTGCTGCCATTGTCATTATTCTTAACAAACAATGTTTTATTTCGATTGTATAACTGCATAGGTCACAAATCAAACCAACATTGTTTTCTTGATACATATTAAAATAGGTATTATACTACACTTGCTATTATAAAGTTGCTTTGTCCGCGTTATTTCCCCTTATTTTTAAAGTTAAAATAATGAATTAATCACAAATATGGTGTTGTTTGTTTTAAAAATTACATTTCATTAAAGAAATAGATCAATTGGTGATGGAACACATATTCTTATTTTTATGGTTTGTAGGAAAATTAAATTTACCTAAATGCACAGCTGTTTTATCTATGATGAGTTTATTTACATTGTTTGTACTCATTAATTAAATAAATTTGTACGTCGATGATTTTTTCCAATAATATGGCTTAATATAAATTGTTCCAAAATCTTGATTTTTTTTTACTTTTTAGAAGCATATTATCTCATAAAAAAAATTAATGAATGTAAAAACAATATTTTGAATTGTAAATAATATGTATACTAGTTGTTTTGTATGTCCTTTGTTTGTTCGATCAGGTAGAGAAGAAGAAAATGGCAGCGACATTGCAGGTATTTAATGAAATATTTGTGATTGTTGAAAAGTATTGTATGGTATTTTGAGCATCTTTAATGTATTGCAATCGATACTTAAGCAAGTGAATGTCAGGGCTTTGCATTTAGTTATTTCTGTGTTAATGGTTGGTTGTTTCATCCCGGTAGCTCACGAATTAATTCTTTAAACGTTATATTTGAAAGTATCAAATTCTGTGTTGTAAACATGTAAAATCAGTTGTGTTATATTGCTAGGAATCTAGGTGTTTCATTGCTGCCATTGTCATTATTCTTAACAAACAATATTTTATTTCAATTGTGTAACTGCATAGGTCACAAATCAAACCAAAATTGTTTTCTTGATACATATTAAAATAGGTATTATACTACACTTGCTATTATAAAGTTGCTTTGTCCGAGTTATCTCTCCTTATTTTTAAAGTTAAAATAATGAATTAAACACAAATATGGTGTTGTTTGTTTTAAAAGTTACAGCCTTAAGTTTGATGGAACACATATTCTTTTATATTTACGTTAAAATCTTACACATGAATTACATACAACTCTCAACATTTGCAAATTTCATTAAAGAAATAGATCAATTAGTATCTGCTATTTCAAAATCCAAGATGATAGAGGAAGACACCCGCGCCACCTTAACACATATAAACGACAAACTTTAAAAGACCATTGAACGTGCGAGATATAGTGTGTCCACACATAATTTACGACTTGTATGAGACACAGATTCCCCCATTAATCTGTATTTCAACGAACCTCTTTACAGCCTTATTTTAGTATTAGTAAATGTTCAATGATAAGTTAGCATTGATATTAGAATACCTTCGATCAAAAAGGAATTTGAACAGCTCTTTTTATGAGAAGGTCTATTAATATTAAAATTAGCTTAATCATTGAACTTTTACTTACTTGCAAACTATGAAAACATAAGAAAGGTACACAAATAACTACTTGGAGAAGCCTGATTACCCTGAATGAGACTAGTCTACATATATTAAAGTTAAATGCTGGTTAAACAGTTCTAAGACACAAATAACTGTTACCTAATTGCTTCGGAAACGGACCGATTAAATAGTAAAACATGATTTAGTTACTTATTATATTATCATATATTTTAGCATTGAAATAAAACTATAAAATAATTTTATAAAGTTTAGGGGAAAACTATATTTTGGAATTACAACTTTTCATAAATACCGATTTTTTATTTTATAAATAAGTAAATAAAAACCCTTTACCGACCTTACAACTTACCAATGATAGTCTATAGCAAAAACGTCTTGTTACATATGTTCGATGTTTTTAATCTTTCAGTAATCATGAAGAAGATTCATAAAGACCTGTCACCTTATAAATACAAACATGTATTCTTAACTGAGGTTTTCGTTTAGTTTGTCATATTTGACAAAACTTTTTTAGTTTGATAATAAATCTATTGTGTAATGACCGCTGCTGAGGTAACTATTTAGTAGCAGATTTCTAACAGTCAAATTTAGGCAAAAGATCAAACATATCATGATTGCAACATATTCGCTAATAAAAATTTCAAGAAAGTAAACCAATATTTTTTTAATTGTTAACAATTTGTATACTAGTAGCTATTTTAGTCATTTTTTCCCGATCAGGTGGAAGAGAAGAAAATGGCAGCGACATTGCAGGTATTTAGTGAAATATTTGTGATAGTAGAAAAGTATTGTATGGTATTTTGAGCATATTTAATTTAGTAAAAGGGAAACTTAAGCAAATGAATATCAGGGCTTTGCTTTAAGCTATTTCTGTGTTTATGGTTGGTTGTTTCATCCCGGTATCTCATGAATGAAGCCTTTAAAAGTTATGTTTTGAAGTATCAAATTCTTTTTTTTGTAGACATGTAAAATTATGTGTATTATATTTCTAGGAATCTAGGTGTTTCGTTGCTGCCAATGTCATTATTCTTAACAATCAATGTTTAATTTCAATTGTAAGTCTGCATAGGTAAAGGGGAAACTTAAGCAAATGAATATCAGGGCTTTGCTTCAAGCTATTTCTGTGTTTATGGTTGGTTGTTTCATCCCGGTATCTCATGAATGAAGCCTTTAAAAGTTATGTTTTGAAGTATCAAATTCTTTTTTTTGTAGACATGTAAAATTATGTGTATTATATTTCCAGGAATCTAGGTGTTTCGTTGCTGCCAATGTCATTATTCTTAACAATCAATGTTTAATTTCAATTGTAAGTCTGCATAGGTAAACAACCAATTATAAAGTCAAACTTTCTGGATTTGATATTGTGAAGTCCAGTGACATCGATTTAAATTAAGATCATAGATGTATAAAAAGATTACGTACACATGTTTTTGTGTATAAAATAATTTTGTTGCTAGGAGTACGGAAATCATTTTGTCTAAATAATTCTGTTGATCATAGTACGAGAACAGAAGTGAAAATTTATCGTAACACTAAACCCCTAAAAAAGGTGGTACATATTAAAAATAGTGAGACATAACTGTTTAATTACCACGTAATACAATAATAACTCTACAAGTTATGATAAAATGTTTTATAATTTATTTAATTCTGCATTAATATATGAAAGTATCTGTTTCTTTTTAGGAAAAAAAGAAAAAGTGACATGGGTTGGGGAACTTCACGTAGGTGATGCAATAAGTTTTCGGAGAAAACTTGGACTATTTAAATACAAGCACCATGGTATTGTCGAGAAGATGATTCCAGGTACTACAAGATTAAGAATAATTCACGTGACAGGAGCATCAAGAGATGTTGTCGCTTCCATTTCAAGCAATGTGAATACTGGAATATGTTCGGAGGTTATCGACTTCAAAAACGAAACGGACATCTTCAAATATACCTTCCCTCACATGAGACGAGATCTACATAATCCAGCGAGGATTGCAAACATATTTCTAGATTATGGTCTTCCTAAAGAGTTAGGATTTCATCTACTTCATTTCAACTGCGAAAGCTTTTCTCGCTATTGTGCCACTGGGATTGTTTATTCTAAGCAAACTGGTCACTATAACAAAGACGCCCAAATCAAATTGGATGCAATAGTGCGCGAAAATGTGAGAAATTACATATAAAGATGCCTGATCACGAATGCATAGATTTCTTAAGGCAAATAACGTAAAAAATATTATATTTATATTAATATATCAAAGTATTTATGATTATATATGTAACCAGATCATTGTTTTATTTATGTTCATAATATTTGTTTTTATGATAGATGTACTACTAACCAGATCTTTGTTTTATTTATATATCATAATATTCAAGATAAAAGATGTAACCATGTCAATCTTTAAATCATTGTTTTATTATCGTCAACATGGTGAAGATGTCTGTAAATTTCGTAAATCAACATGGAGATATACTCTACATATATATATATATATATATTTATAAATACTTAAAAACATCTAAAACTTCAGAAAGTTCATTAACATGTTTTATATACTTAAATGTGTACATGAACCTCTCCCCCCACCCAAAAAAAAAGGCGTCATATTATCAAAAGATTCATTAGTCCAGCAGCTAAGTCTAATATATTGGGACAATTGATCACTTTTTGTAAAAGCATGATGCTGATAAACATTTTCGGATATGGAGCCATAAAAAAATCCACAATCGCCGCCAATTTCAAAATGGCCGCCAACAGTCATAAGGCAGAGTTAAACAAAATGGTATAATTGATCATTTGGATATTAAGGCACAAAACTTTACATATTGCTAGTTATGATGCTAATTAATCTTTTCCAAATATGGAACCATCAAAAATAATTCCATAATGGCCGACAAAATCAAAATGGCCGCCAAAAATCAAAAGGTAGAGTAAAAAAAATTGTTAGAATTGATCACTTTATGTTCATGATGTTTAAAGCATGAAACTTTGCACAGTGTTACATGTAGTTATGATGCTTATAAACATTTTGGGATATGGAGCCATAAAAGAAATTCCACAATGGTCACCAACTTCAAAATGGCCGCTAACAGTTATGAGGCAGAGTCCAATAAAATGGTATAATTGATCATTTGAATATTAAAGTCACAAAACATTACATATTGCTTGTTATGATGCTAATTAAACTTTTCTAAATATGGAACAATCAAAAATAATTCCAGAATGGCCGACAAAATCAAAATGGCCGTCAAAAGTCAAAAGGAAAGGTCCAAATAATTGTTATAATTGATCACTTTATATTGCCCAGTGGTCAATATTAAGATGTTTCGTGAATTACGATTGATGCTGGAAGGCATTTATGTGTGCATTGAAAACTTAGATGAGGGATCTGAAATAGAACAGTCTCTCATTGACCACAAAGTATGTTGGCACAAATCTTGCAACTTAAAACTCAACAAGACAAAGTTGAATAGAGCAGAAAAACGAACATCACATGCGAGAATAGATGATAAGGCAACCACATCTAACAAGAAAACTAGACAGCTTTTCCGTTCCGTCCACCAATAACCCGTCTGTGTGCTTCTTCTGTTATGAAAATTAGTAAGAAGCCCTTCATGAGTCCTCAACGTTTGGACAAGATACACGTGTGAGAGAATGAGTAGTTAATTCAATGACACGTTGTTACTTGCAAAGTAAAGCGCTGGTGATCTAGCTAATTGCGCAGGAAGCAAAATACAACTCTAAATGTTTAGTTTCCTTATATTATCGAGCATCTCGAATTGAAATGAAAAATGATATTGTCGAATCAAAGAAGGAAAGGCAAATCCATGGTATTGTATTTTCAGAACTAGTGTCTTATATAAATGGAACAAGGTAATGCGATGAGACTATGAGTGTTTACAAGTTGTCAGATCTAGGTAAATTTTATATGGAAAGAATAACATGTCTAGGTGCAGATGTTTCATTTCGAGTTAATAGTTCTCGACTAAAAGACAGAATTGTATCTAATTTCCCTGACTTATATGCTTGCAAACAAGGCCGTGAAAACATTATTGCTTTCCAAGATGACATTGGCCCTGCATTGAAAAGAGTCGGTCCAAAATTTTCTACATTTGAGAATGCCTGTACCAAGTCAGGTATATGACAGTTGTTGTCCATTTGTTTTATGAGTTTTATCATTTGATGTTGCCGTTTGGTTAGGGACTTTCTGTTTTGAATTTTCCTCGGAGTTCAGTATTTTTGTTATTTTACTTTTTAGAAGACTTTGATAATGAGTTTGTCAACATATTAAAATCAGCTATATTTGTTCGTAAAGATATTTCCGAATTAAATTCAGGAGGCTTTTGTACCCAGTCATTGCTTTCTTTGGTCAGTATGGTCAAGTTTTGACCCAGCATCCAGAATTGTTCATATTCTTAGTCTACATTAACAATGGCACAGCTTCTGATGTATAGTTGTACAAAGAAACTATCCAAGAGGGACGAAAGATACCAGAGGGACAGTCAAACTCATAAATTGAAAATAAACTGACAACGCCATGGCTAAAAAGGAAAGTAGACAAAAAGACAAACAATATAACACATGACACAACATAGAAAACTAAAGAATAAGCAACACGAACCCCACCAAAATCTAGGGGTAATCTCAGATGCTCCTGAGGGTACGCAGATACTGCTCCACATGTGGCACCCGTCGTGTTGCTTATGTTATAACAAATCCAGCAAATAGTCTAATTCGGTAGGTCATATTTATGAAAGGGAAGGGGATTGTAGTTACGACGTAAGGAACATATCCGATATCATTTGTGAAACGGTTATTCCATAACGATCAACCAACTCGTAATGGCGTCCGTAAAATTTACGAAGGGATGATTTCAACTTCACTATTTTAATAGCTTTCTTGTGAGCAGCAACCCTCTATCAAGAAAATCGGTATAGGAAATGCAAGCACGGGAATATCGTATCAATTGGGATGTATATACCCCGTATACAACCGTCACATAAGAGATCATGAACCTCCAGATTGTGCTTACATGTATTTGGGAATCATGATCAACTGTAAGACTAGAAAACGTGATCTAGTAGATACTTCTTCAATTCCATGGTACAGGTATATCTTTATCTAAACATATTTCAGAGGATGTTCAAGGCATTGTTCCAACATTTGACAAATCTGAACCTATGTTGAAATGCCAGTCAAAGAGAGTTTTTCTTTAACCAGAGAGTTATTCAAATTCAACACAAGCTGTACTAAGATTGAGCGAACCAGATATCCCTAGTTGAAGGACAACTTTCATTCATATGTCCTCATTCCCATCTGCATTAAAAGGGGAATTCAAATGGCTGAAACATGCTGCAGAAAATCCAAGTGTTAAGTGGGTACACATATTTCATGGTCCGCCTATCATGCTGCAGTACTGCCAGATGGGAAAAAATTACCAGCTGTGTCTGCCCTGCTACCTGGTTCATGAGCAAGCAAAATATATTATTCATTGAACATTATTCGTAGCGCTGTAAGAAAGCTAAATCCCTGCCAAACTCCAGTTGTTGCTTTTGACCAACCCCTTTTCATAGTAGCAAAACTAATACAATGAAACTGGCCTCAGATGTATGCTGAGGAAAACTCTATCATGATGTTCGGTGGCCTACACATAGAAATGGCTGCATTCAAAGCTCTTGATAGTTGGCTTGAAGATAGTGGATAGACTAGTATTTTAGTAAATGCACAGGTTACATCACCAGGTACAGCTGATTTATTCCTAAAAGCTTCTCATGTTACAAAAGCACGTGCAGCATACCAAGTTACAGCGTGCACACTTTATCATCTTTTGTTTTTGTTTTGAGGGATGATGAGGTTATCTTAGAATTTGAATAGTGGTGTTTGGAACGATCTAAAAAATCTCCTCATTTTAAATGCTTGTATATAACCCTCCAATTTGAATTGACAGTATTAATATTTATAAGGGGTATACGTGAGGCTTACTTTTTATTATATATTGAAGCTCTCTCAAAGATCATCCTTTGGTTCTTTGCCTTAGATCACACCAACAATTAACGATGGCTGCCAATTCATCTGCGTGATATGCTTAAAACGAATCTAGAAACCCACAGAGCATTCCTTGGCGGCAATGATGTTATACTTATGTCGGCCATCTTGAATTTGGCGGCCATATTGGAATTTTTATGCGTGGCTCCATATCAGAATTTTGTTTATACCCCTTAAACTTTCACTATGCCAAGGTTCATGCTTTTACCATAAAGTGATCAATTATTCTGATATCCGCTGGACTACATCAATGAAATGCTACTTTAATTATTTAATGTCTTATTTATTCGCCGACATTTTCCCGTATGTATTGAGCCTATCTACGAGTTCTGGCGTTAGAACTTCTACCAACGCACAGCGCACATGCGAGGGGGGAAACCGTGACAAAAGAACAAAGGCGCATTGGAAGCAAACTAGTAATAACTAATTCTTATAGCAAATTAAAAAAAAACAAGAATTTTTTTTACAACTGTTTATAAAATTTAAAGTTTGATAAACAAAAGGAAACGCATAGGAGACATAAAAATAGCTGAGAGGGTGATAGAGCAGATTGTTACCCCGAGAAAACATTGTCAACTGAGGCGAAGCCAAGGTTGTCAACGTCTTTTCGAGGGGTAACAATCTGCTCTATCACCCTCTCAGATATGTGTTATTTAATTTATTATACTGAATGTTCTGTTATTACTGTCGATTAAAGGAGTAGGTCCAGTAAGACCCCTTTCTGGCCCCAAAATATAGCAGTTTTACAAAATTGTTAAAATGTAAACCTCAAGTTATTCATTGGACAGTAAAATGCTTCTGCTACATAAATTTGGGATGATTTTGACAATACAATGCACATATATCGGGTACTAGAACCATTAAGTCATGCAAAATTACTGAAATCTTCACAATTGTAGCATTTTTGTTAAATTTTAGACGGTTTTCGTGTAAAACGAAAGTGGCCGCATTCGTGTTCATCCTTAATATTGAAATGTAAGTTGTATTTTATGATAATACATAACATATATAAAGGTTGAGGATGAACACGGATGCGGCCACTTTCATTTTTGACAAAAACCATCTGAAAAATGACATTTTTCGGCATATTTGGTAGATTTTCGTATTTCAGCTTGAATCGGTGCGTTTTTTATGACTTAATAAGTTAAAATCTTTCACATAAACTGATTGATTCAAATAAAATAGACATTTAAGTGTTTAAAAAGTGGTCAAAATCTTTCGTCAGATGAACATGAAATTTGAGGCCAAAATCGGTCCTTACCGGACCTTCTCCTTTAAAATTCAAAGTAATAAACTATGACATCTTGTACATAACCATCCGTATTTAAGATATCAATGTACCAAATGAAAATCCATGGGCGCAGCCATCTTGGTGAAGTGAACATGACATAGAGATGAAAAATGGTGAGTCTTTGTGATTGGTTGTTATATTAAATGGATATTTTTTTTCTGGAAAGCCCCTTTAGCATGTTTAGTATGACTACAGTTAAGCATAGTTTTCTTGTAAAATAATTTACATAGGAATTATTAGAATTTTTTTTACTAGTTGGGGTGAAGTGCTAAAAATCAGTGACATTTTTCTGCGGGATTGTCATGCGTTCTTGACAACTCCAAAATTTACCCGTAATAGCCATGGGACCATATTTTTTTTTGTGTTGTATTTTGATGACAATAAATTGTTCTTTCTTTTGATACCACTTTCAACCACAAAATTTCTTTTATTTAGATGTAATTAAACAAAAGGCTAACAATGGCGGCAATGGAAAACTATTTAGTACTTTGTATTCTTAACAAAGCGCACACTTGATCAAACGTCTCCGTGAAGGGTAATAGAGTATTTGCCATAGGATAGAGTCGTATTTAATAAAGCGCACACTTGATCAAGCGTCTCTGTGAAGGGTGATAGAGTGTTTGTCATAGGATAGAGGCGTATTTAATAAAGCACACACTTGACCAAGCGTCTCCATGAAGGGTAAAAGAGTAAATTGACACCCTCGTATTAGCCAATCAAAATCTGGCATTTTGACATGAAGTATATATAATAAAAAAAAAAATGAAATTGCTCTATTAATTCACTTATTTGTAACGTGCTCTACGTGTTTTGATTGTGTATCATTCAGTGTTACCACCCAGTAAACAAACTCGAAAGTTAACAAGCTAGCAATTGTCAATAACTGAATGAAATATTGTTTTTTCGATAAAACAATATAAGATTCGTGATTAATGTAAAATATAGTATATAAAATTGGGGTTCAGCAGTCAACATTGGGTTATATTCTTAATCACTATAAAACAGTCGTGACTTATACCTATTATTCTTAATGCGTATATTATGTTGCATCTCAACGAAAGTTGTATTAGGGTCCTTGCAATAGCCTATATGTTAAAAATATTCGAAAACTACATTCACTTTTTTTCTTAATTTCGGACATTGCTTAAACAATCTTTGAAAACTCGTAGATATCTAATGTAGACCAGTTTTATTCTTTAACTTTGGTATACGGTTTTGTGACGACTGGCTTGCTGTTCTCAAAGTATTGAAATACTACTGGTTATGGAATTATATCATTGAAAATTACTAGTACTTATTTTGGTTACTAAATATAACAATTTAAGTATGGCTCCACCTAAGAATCATGCAGAGGGTGATACAGTGATAGTTGCCAAATTGACTTTTTTGGGCTTCATATGTTCTATTTTGATAAGAAACTAAAAAAAATAACAATTACACATGTGTTGTACATTTGGTTGCTATGGTTACGATGGCACCATAACAACCCTTTAAATTTCAGTCATAAAACCTTAAAAATTTCTGTTTTTCATCACAGACTTTTGTATTAACTGCTAATTAATTTCGATAAAACAAATATATGTTATCATAGTTCCACATTTGTTCTAAAAATTAAAGTTGATAAACAGAAGTTGCAACTATGGCAACTCTTGTTTCCATGGCAAGCCAACCAATTTTTGGAGTTTTTCATTTTCTTAAAAGGAGTGAAAATTACGTTTTTCAAATTCTATTTTCTTCCAAGAGCAGGGTCCTTTGGATAACCTGTTTGTTTGCATTTGTTCATTGGACCTTTGTCTATAACATATAAAAAATAATCGTTTGTAGCCTCCTTTAGATTTTTCAGAAAAAAAAGTTTTTTATGTCTCATTTTTTTTTTGCATTTTTTTTCCTTACAACATACTAAATTATTTGCACAATTCATTTGATTGTGTCTTTTTAGCTTGTATAACACCTAAATATTGAAACAAAGTAAAGAAAACAGTTACTTATTTCTCATTTTCCTTAAATCAAACTACCAGTTTCCATGGAAACAGAACACACCAATTTTGAAAATTACACAATGATAAATGTATGCTTTATAATAATAAAATTTAAACAAGCATTTAATTTTTTAAAATTTTTCTCCATGTAATACATTGTAACATCAAATTAATCAAAATAATGAAATAAAGTTGAGAAGGAAATTTGGTTGTCATGGAGACAAATGCCTAGATTTACAAAATCGTCGTTTAAAATCACTTAAACAATATTGGTTCTGTACAAAATCATTGTAAGGAGCAAAAATATTAAATATTGATGCTATACTTAACATGAATTCTATGTAAAAACCAAAGAATGAAGGATAGGTATGGCCACTCAATGTCACAGATTTTATTAATATTTTCCATATCTACTCCGTAGAGACCAAAATAAATAAATATAACCATATATGACGAAAATAGATCTCGGTTGCCATGGAAACCATCAAGCATATTTTCGCTTTGAATACAAACAAGGAAATTTGGTCTACTTTGACCTCAAAATTAAAAAAAACACAATATCAGTGCAAAAATGGTGGTTTATTTTCATTTAACATTACTAGATATATATATTTAAACAATTAAATTGCTTTTTGATAAAAAAAAATTTTTTATGAATATTGCCACAGAATTTGTCATTTGGCATTTTGCACAAAAAAAAACATATTTTTTAATAAAATTCATCAATTATTTTAACAATTTTGCCCAGTACATACAGATATGGGCAATAGCACAAAATGATCTTCAAGACTATGAGAGTTCATACACACAAAAACATTTCTGGAGAAATGTTGCCTCTAAGTACAGTGATTGCTTGAAAAATGCATATTTAAGCACTTTTTCAGTAAAAAAATAAAAATCGAAAAAAAATCAACAAAGTAACAATTAATGTTTAAATTTTTTTTCTTCACATTTCTTCATTTATATAATAAAACAGTTTATTCTGAATAATAAAGTTTGAAACTAATTGCATGGTTGCCAAGGAAAACCATAACGAGGATTACAACCAGCTTAAACTATAATATTAAATAAAATTTAGAATTCTGCGTCATGGCATTATGAGCACATATTGCAAGGTTATTTGTCCATTTCCAAGTCATAATGTGTGCACTTGTCATATAATTCATTAAAACACATGTTATTTCACAATACATAATAAATGTATGAGCCATCATGAAATCAGATTTTTTTCTGATTAGAACAATAAGAATGCAATCACATATGTTCAGGGTCACTTTTAATTTTCTTGTAGTAATTCAAATAAAATGGGCTTCACTTCAAATCATTTGTTAAATACATACATTTCATTGGCCTAAAAATCTGTATAAAATCTACGAATGAACTAGAAGCTGCTACACTAGTTTAATTTTAGTGATGCAATTTATTATTTTTCAAAACATTTGCCTCAATTAGACCAATCAGAGAAAATTCTGTTAATTTTCCCCAAATAATTTTTTTAAGTTTTATGGAAACTTCTCCATCAATAAAATCTTAAATCATTTCTCTTTCTTGTGAATTAACTCTTCTATAAACTTGTTTTATATCATAAGAATACATTATTTTCTAAAATTTCAATATGTGCCGATTTGTGGGTCTATTCATGTGAACTGACAATTGAAATTTCAGTCAAATTTATGTTTTATTCTAACTTTCCTAATTTTCTCAAAATGACACAAATTTTCTTAATAGAAAAGGGTGGAGGTAGTTTAAAAGCCTAAAACACCACTGAAATATATAACAAAAGCATGAGCCTTCATGAAATCAACTTTTTTTTAATAAGAACAATAACATACATTGTAGGTTCAGGGTCACTACTATTTCCCACAGTAATGCTCATTTGACATCAATTTTCAGTTCCATACATTCTTTTGGCCTTAAATCAAGATAAAATCTAAATTAAATCTAGTGATAGCACTGAGAAGAGGCTACACTAGTTCCACTTTTGTGGTACAATTATTACATTTCAGCATTTCTTTAAATCTTATCTGATGCAGCCCTTCTTACATAAAAGAAAAACTTGTTTCATGCACCACAATATTTTTTTTTATTAAGTGACCCTGAACGAAACCACATCATATCTAAACATGAGAAAGAACTTTTATTTCAGACCAAAGAGTTTTTTGTCAGCAGATGCTGCTGTAAAGTCATTTTGATCCTGTATATCATTTCTTCTGTCTTTTAGAGCAAGTCTGGAAAAGTAACTAGCCACTTGTGAAGTTGTCAAAAAGTGTTCCCTTGTAAACCTTTTCTGACCATCCTTTAGAATATATGGCATATCTCTGGAAACTTTGGCAGGGTCTTCTTTATTCCCAGTAACTTTGCCAATGTTAAACTTTTCAGACAGATACTGTTTTTGGGCCTCCGTGAACAAAACTTTGGGTTTTTTCACTTTTAATGCCCATCCTCTTTCCTCAGGTACATCAGTGGTGTTTTCTTTTTCCAAGTCATCAGACTGAATGGTGATGGCATTAATGGTCTGAAGTTTATTGTTGTACATTACTTTACACCTGTCTACTACTTTTTTCTCCACATGCACATTACAATTGCCAAGAAGAAGGTGATTATCTAGTGATGTCATTGTATTGAATGATCTGTCACAGTCATCACCCTTTGAAGATATTTGTCACACCACCCAACCCCCTACCCCCCTCCTGGATGTTTACTCTGACAGTTAAGCTCTATAGTTAATCAATGAAAGCTTTCAGATATGTTTGTAGTGCAAGAAATAGCCTTTATATTATTAACAAGAGTGCACATGCTGAAATGTCTCGCCTTCTTTACTAATCATTGATATTATGTTGATAGTCCTCAATATAAAACTTTAGTACAACTGTCACATAAACTAAACATTAACCAAGAAAACTAAGCATTGACCATTGAACCATGAAATGAGATCAAGGTCAGATAAAGCATGCCAGGCAGGCATGTACAGCAAACATTTCTTCTATATATAACAAATATAGTTGATATATTGCCTATAAATTAACTGAACAATGAACCGTAAAAATGAGACCAAGGTAAAAAAAAAACCTGTGAGACTGACATATAGATATTTCCATACACCAAATATCATGATTATAGTAATCCTATTGCATATAGTATTTGAATAAAAGACCAACTCAAAAACTTAACTTTGACCACTGAACCATGAAAATGAGGTCAATGTCAGATGACACCTGCCAGCTAGACATGTACACCTTACAATCATTTCATACACCAAATATAGTAGACCAAATCACAAAAACTTAACTTTAACGACTGAACCATGAATATGAGGTCATGGTCAGATGAAAACTGCCAGCGAGACATGTACATCTCACAGTCCTTCCATACACCGAATATATCAGACCTATTGCTAATAGTATCTGAGATATGGACTTGACCACCAAAACTTAACCTTGTTCACTGATCTATAATAGTTTACACTGCTGCAGCCAGATAGTAATCAGTAAAGTCTCCCATATATAGAGCTCCATTTTCAAAGGCAATACAAAAATCAGTAAGCTTTATTTTCTTTATAATTCTATAATTGTTATTTTCTTTACAAATAGTCAATCAAGTCTTTTCCTTTAAAGATGCAGACACACACAAACCAATTCAGTCCCTTCTAAACAAATTTTAAACCACTTGAAGGATTAGGGCAAAACTTGTATGGCCCAGTCCTTAATGTCAGATCAAAACTTCTTCAGGCTATAATTCATCCAAAAGGGTAGTATGTCCACTGTCTTATTGATATCTTATAAAATGCTGCTTCGAAGACATTATATATGACTGTGATAGCTCTATGTCTGTTATGTAACTCAATATGAAGTTCCTGTAGAAAATCTACAAAACAGAAATGAAAATATTATAATACATGCAAATTAATAATGGTACATGTATGATCATGTTTAAAATAATTGTAAGAATAAAAATCATAGAAATCAAATGTCATACTTATAAACCCATGTTTACTCAACAAGCATGCGACATCAAAACTTGAAACCATTAAATTTTGTTTAATTGCTTTGGGAGAGGAAAAAGTGAAAGTAGACACAGCAGTTATGAATAGATTTGATAAATAGTAAATTCATATGTTTTTCTATATTTATCTGATCCAAGTTTTCAAAAAAAAACTTGACTCTTTAAAGTGTTGTTGTAATATATGTATTAGTAAAAAAGTTCTGCTAATTTTAAGTTTTCATTTATTGACAAACCTGTGTACCTGTGATAAATGTTAAATGGAGAAGACTTCATAAGTCTGTTTGACTTGTGTCTTATCCAATTTGTAATTAAACAAATAAAATATGTTCAAACTAAACCTGTGTACGGGGATACAGTGATTTTCACCATTTCATGAGACTCTATTCAAAGTTACAAGCACATTGATTCACCTTATACATATATGATATAGAGTTACAAATGCTATATATACATGTATATATTGGTCAAAGTTTCATATCAATGAAATTGAACTTTTTCAGCTAGTTGTAATCTAATGTACTTTTACTAAATGTGTGTATAGAAATCAAAAGGATCAGTACTAGGTCAGTTGAAAAAAAAAAGCTTTAAAAATATGAACAAGAGAACAAAAGTGGCAAAATGTACTAACAGTTCTCTATTTGTTTGAAACCTAAGTTGTCTGGTATAAAAATATCTTTAAAAAAATATTTTCTATTGGTTAATTACCATGTTTACAATGTATCACTTTTTTCATGGTTTAAATTTCTGCTCTAGTAACTTTAAATGACACTGGATGACTGGTAGAAGGTACCTTAAAAACAGATTAATTATAAATATTCATATGATTTTAAAATCAAGCTAAACAAAAAAAAAATTAAATATAGAATATGGAGGTTAGTATGGCTTTAATTATCACTGAACTAGTATACAGTATATATTTTTTTAAGGGGCCAGTTGAAGGACACCTCTGGGTGCGGGAATTTCTCACTGCATTGCAGACCTACGGGTGACCTTCTGTCTGTTCTATCATGTGTCTATGGTCGGGTTGTTGTCTCTTTGACACATTCCCAATTTTTATTCTCAATTTTAACCTTCATACCTATTCTCAAAACATATTTTTGTATATGTCATTGTATATTGGCTTAGTTAGGAATAGGAAAAATAGTGAGTCTGGCAACAGTAATTATAAAGAGTAATATAGAGTCAGTGATGTCCACTGTGATATATAACAAACAAAAACAAATACAGTAAAAATAATGTATGTATAATTTCAGTTGCTCACTCTGACATATTAAGAAAAATAGTTTCACAATGCAAAGGCATCATGACGTAGTAATCAAGATATTGAAGATTTCTAAAAGTTTCATGCAATCCAAGTCCTGGTCTGTCATTGTCTTTGTGGAGTTGCATCCATAAATTCCAAATATACAACTACATGTAAATGGCCAAAAAAATTTAACATAAAAGATAACAGGAAAGCACACAAATTACACACTTACATTGACAATGTACTAACTAAATGTTGTATATATATATATATATATATATATATCATGTATATATCATACCAGCATTTGTTTTTTATATAAAAAAAATGGATATAAATCAGACCGTTTAATAGTTTTCTGTTTGGAATGCTTTACATTTGTTATTACTGGGTTATTTAGATCTTACTATACAGTATGGATTAACTTATTGTTGAAGGATGTATAGTGTTAATGATAGTTTCATAGAAAGTATGTGACTGTCGATTGATCTCTAGCATATCTACCTGTTACATCATACATGTATTATGGTAAGAAAGAATGCTTTCATTGCTTTCGGGTCCATTCGCCCTAATAACATGCTCACCCTGGGTTCATTCGCCCATAGAGTCTGTTCGCCCTACTAAAAAAATAATATTGAGGGCATTGAAGTTGAATAAAGAAATTTTTATTCTTTGAATTTATGAAAACTGAATCATGGAAATATTTAAAAGCTGATGGCTTGTTTTTGATCAATTATTGATCAATGACATACATGTAACAAATCAAAGGAAAAATAATAAATTGATTTCGGCTATTCAAATATTAGGGTAATTTTACAACAAAACTTCAACATACATTCAATTTTTTTTACATAAATAAGGCCGTTAGTTTTTCTCGTTTGAATTGTTTTACATTGTCTTATCGGGGCCTTTTATAGCTGACTATGCGGTATGGGCTTTGCTCATTGTTGAAGGCCGTACGGTGACCTATAGTTGTTAATGTCTGTGTCATTTTGGTCTTTTGTGGATAGTTGTCTCATTGGCAATCATACCACATCTTCTTTTTTATATTGTATTCTGTTCACATGATAGTCATAATAGACAACATGAACAAAGACACAAGAAAACATTTTGAAAAAAAATAAATCAGGGCGAATGGACCCTGGGCGAACAGGTACTAGGGCGAATGTGAATAAGGGCGAACGTCAATCATTCCAAATCTTCCTATTTGGATATTTCAGATAATTAGGTTTATTTAATATTAATTAAAATTAAAATAAATAATTTAACTTAACAGACTAACTGTCATGACTACATGTCTAGCATTTCACTAGAAAGCTATTGGTCACATACATGTACATGGAACCCAGTAAACACTTGAATAAATACTAAATTGAGTCATTGCCCCTCCCCCTTTCCCAAAAATAAAAATATCCTATTTTATGAATGTACTTTTATTCCACATTTCATAAAAAAAAATTGATCATTTTGTTAAACCTACCACTTTCAACTGGAAGTAGTCTTTGGCTATGAAAAGGCATCTGACTCAGTGACTGTCTGCATTTTGTCTTCATCCTCATGTCAAGTTTCCATTTGTTACTTTTAATTACCCTGTTGAAACTCTATACCAAGTTTGTAACAGTGTGGTGCATAAACTCTGAGTGAAATACAAGTGGTAAACATCCATTCTCTGTGGGATAACACTATAAACAAGTCTGCTTTCTTCAGTTGTTTTTTCTTGATTGTAAAATATGTAGTAATTCGTACGGAGCGATACTTTTCAGTCCAAAAGCTAATTTCAAATAATATTTTACATCTCTGTGACACAAACTTAGCTTAAGTTGTGTCTTTAGAGTAACATTAGTAAAGAACACAACTAGAATTTCTTTGCTGACAGCTGCATATTGTATGACAAACAACATCGTAAATTTGCCTCCACTTGTAGTGAAGGTTACAATACACCATTAGATTTTATTGGCGCAGCCATTTTATGAGCATAACATGGTATTCAGTATTAGAGTATGGCTAATCCTGATTGGTCGATATGTGCGCCCGTTATTTTTTTATTATTAGAGACTTCGTGCACTCTGCTTTATACAAAAGGCAAAATAAAATAAAAAATCCGTAGTCCCAACGACACTGAGATGAATTTTCAACGCTATGACAAGACACGTATTTTTAAGGGCGAAATTGATAGGAAAATAATTGTTTATTTCAATCTGAAGCAGAACCGGAAGTGATAAATTGTATACAAGAGACGATGCACTGAACAAAAATCATCAGTAAAAATGATTTATCTATCCAATTTAACGCAATAAACAATGAATCTTTACTAAATTATCAATTTCTAAACACTGTTCATTGCAGTTTTATAAAAAAAAATGCAGAATACATTATGCAATATATTTTTTTTTACTTGTTTTGGAGTTCAACCAGAGTTGTCTTTCTTGGAATAGTAAGAAATAGCGGTTAATTTAAAATGAAAATAACTTTTTACTGATAATAGGCTACAAATATAATTTTTTGATATGTTGTTTGGGAGATTCCATATTTTCTGAAATGCTAAATGGTTTACTACAACTCGCCTGCTCACGGCAGATATATGTTATAGCATCCATCATATTTCCAATACTTAAATATAGTGAGAAAAAGATGCCCTTCTGAATTTACATTAGGGTATAAATGACATTAATAGTAGGCATTAACAATTATTGTTGAAAATATGTTAATTTTTACCCAAAATGTATCACATAACCAAATATCAAGCATATTGGTTACATAGGGTAAATCACTTTTAATTTATATTGCATGATTCTTATGTGGAGTGCAACCCCCTCTTTAAAAAAGTTCTGCTAAACATCTGGCAGTCAGGAAGTATTCTGAAGAACACATGTCGACCACAGGCATGGAACAGATAGGATAGGTTTTAAAATACCAGATGCTTATCTGAAATTCCAATTTGAACTACAGAGAGCAATATATAAAGATATGTAGGAGAAATAATCTATATGAATAAAGTTATGCCACAAAAGGAACTTATCCATAACAGAAGAGATGTGAATGCATCCTTCATAGTCTTAATGTGTTCTCAACTCAAAATTGTAATTCTCATATGCTATAACATAATTATTTGACACATTTAGAATATTTAAGGTCAAATAATGTTATATTCTACTAAATTTTTCATGTTCAAAATTCAGAGTATTTCTACTATACAGCATTTCTTTTAGTATCAACATACGCTCATTTTTCAAAAAAAAAACATACGTATTCATTTATTTCTATGAATAGCAGATGCTACATAATGGATTTTATTTGTTTTCAAAGATATTGGATGCCCTCTGCATTATATTAATAACCTTTGTAGTTTTTTAGACTGTTTTGTATTAAAACACTGCCTATTTCCGTATATAGCATATGACAAAAAAGTGTCTGCTTATAATGAAGAAAAATATTAATATGGCATCGCTAGACCACACGACCACCGAAAGCTCTTTTTTTGAGAGCCCACTATAGATAATTTAGCTGATCTGTAACAATAACATCTTCATGCCTTATATATCATGTACTGTAGTACGCCGCTAGATTAAAACTGACGTGGAAAGGTAACACATGCCCACCGAAAGCTCTTTTTTTGAGAGCCCAGGTGGTCGTGTGGTCTAGCGGGACGGCTGCAGTGCAGGCGATTTGGTGTCACGATATCACAGTAGCATGGGTTCGAATCCCGGCGAGGGAAGAACCAAAAATTTGCGAAAGCAAATTTACAGATCTAACATTGTTGGGTTGATGTTTAGACGAGTTGTATATATATATATATATATATATATATATTATCATATGGTGCAACCAATATTTTGAGCGATACTATAAAAAAATCGTATATGCATCTACCATATATTAAGCTCTAAAAAGTGTGCATTCTTTTCTCATCTAAAAAAGTCACTATGCAAATATAAACCTACACTTGTAACTGAGCACACAAGAGCACACAAAACTACAATCCCAGTTTACATTTTAATAACCAAAAATCAACTTTTCAAGTATGATATATATGTATATATATTTTAATCTTAGAAAATTTGTTCAGGATGCATATATTTGTTCATTTATAAAATAGACAGCAGAGTTGGTGTAAGTGGGTTCGATTCCCATCCTAGGCATTCACTTATACACATATATAATGCAATTGAAGAACAGAAAAAGCTTCAGCAAAAACAATATGTTTAATACCACTGATAACAGCCTCAATTGGAACCTTATAACATAATGTATTTCAATAAAATATTCTTATAGTTTACATCCTTATATTTCTTAAATACCATTTGATGATAATAGTATTTTTTTTAATTTTTTTTACTTATTTTCCCTTAGGAAATAAATTGAAATCAGTAAAATGGTCTTTACAAATTAATGAATTCAAAGTGTCAACAGATAACATGTTACGGTTTTACCATACCCGTGCGTGTACATTTACGCCAAACATTTTTCATTTCAAAATGAAAAATAAATTTGCAAATTTTGAAGGTAGATGGTTTGAAAAATGAAACAAAAATCTATTGAAATCACTTTTGAAAAACTATTTTCTCTATGAGATTTGAAATTTGTTATTTTCATGAAATTATATTTTTGATTTAACGAAGATATTGAAATAAATAACAATAAGTGTGTGTTAAAAATGATTTTATTTTGTCAACAGTTTAAATATATTAAAACATTTGTATTTGCTTGTTTTAGAAAACAAAACATATTTCAATCTCAGTCTTAAACCTTTAGCATTTTTCAATTTAGACCCTGTTCACACTAGCATTTGTTTGTATCGATCTAATCTGAATCGATCTAAATAAAACCAGTTAGCGTTCACATTATCTTTAATCATAACGATCTCTATCGGTCTAATCTGAACCACTGCGTTCACACTACAATTAAAAACGCAATCGATCTAACCTTTTTGTCCGTAAAACTGTAAACACTGTGTATAAATAGAAATGATTTATCAAATTCATGTGTTGATACACTGATACACACACTTGGAAAAAAAATGGATAACGTCATTGTTTCTCTTGAATCACAAGTTAAAATTTTGATACTGGTGTTATTGCAGTTTTCCGTTTAATTTTGAAAAAAAATAACTGTAGCAACAAAGTTACAACACGACGCCGGAAATACTGCGGTTCCTGCAAAGAAAAAAATCAACATAAGAAAAGAAGACACAGATTTCGCAAATCTATGCTACGGCGCAGACAACATGTTTTCAGTCTTTTAACAGGGAACGCACCTCTGAGATAGTTTTGCCGCTATACATGCGCATACGTTATTTTCGATTCAATCGTACTAGTTTAAACCGATCTATGCGTTCACATCTAAAGTAAGATCGGTTTACTTTAGATCGATTCAAACTAAAAAACCTCTTTTGGTGTTTTAGTTTAGACCGATTAAAGATCGATTCAATACGTTCACATTAGCCCTTAAACCGATCTAAAGTGAACCGGTCTAGTTTAAATCGATAAAAATGTCCTAGTGTGAACGGGGTCTAAGTTTACAATATTGAAAAATGAGAAATACTCTAACGTGGAGCATTTTTCAATTTGACTTACAATATTGAAAAATGAAAAATGCTCTAGCGTGGAGCATTTTTCAATTTGACTTCAAATATTGAAAAATGAAAAATGCTCCAACGTGGAGCATTTTTCAATTTGACGTTTGATATTGAAAAATGAAAAATGCTCCAATTTTTCATTTTTCATTTTACTGTGCAATATTCAAAGTTGAAAACTGTTCATTATTTAAATGTCTAATAATGAGAACGAAATGTAATTTGTTTCAATCTAGGCGTTTTAAATGTTAAAATTGTTGACACTTTTTATTAAATGTTTTACTATTTCCGTTTTCTTTTTTCTTGTTTTAAGCGCAATATATCTTGAAGATCTTTTTAAGGAGTGTGTGTGTTAACTATGTGTGGTATCAACAAATCCCAAACAAGAATGGTACACTGACAAGTACGATAATGACAAAAAAAAACATTCTTTCTTTTTATCTAAAATATCTAGCTGTCTTTGTAGCTACATGTCTATATCTATATTTCGATCTATCAATCTGTCATTCATTGTGACTATCTATCTGTCTATCTATCTATCTTATTTTTGTTTTTGTTTGTCTTTTCTTTTTTGCTTTTGTTTGTCTTTTCTTCTTTGAATTGTCGGTGTTGAAATCTTTAATTAAGGTCTCTCGAAGTGAAGAAGTCACTTGTTTACATACATGTACATGTTGTAAGAATAAAAGAACTTTTAGACCATCGATGTTTGATTCAACAAATGATACTTGACGGAAGAACACACCAAGACATTTCTCAACACTTGACTTCTTTAGGAATCAAGCATGCATCAGCGCGAACAATAAGCCATTTTTGTCATGAAAATGAAATTATCAAGCGATGCGGAGTAGACGAAGGAGAATTTAACCATAGCGTGGCTGAATATGTCAAACATGTTAGAAAAGAAGGGACAATATTAGAATATTAGATATTGTCCATGCCAGTTTCTGTACATGCTCAAGGAGCAGGTTTCGTTGGTGGAGTGGGGTTGGGAGGGATGGGTGTAAATGTTATATTAATTTTATCACTGAGCTATTTTTTGTTTTCAAATTTGTATTTTTCTGCATTGTACAGCATTTCCTAATTTTGAATCTGTTTAACAAACTTGTTTTTTCCCAAGCTTATAATATTCACAATTCTCTGTCGCTGAATATCAAATAAGCATCATCTTATAAAAGATAATACGAAATTAACTTGCATGCATGTATGTGTGATAAATGTATATTTCGAAGGATGAATGACTTCTTACATGTATATTTGGTTTTACCGGAGAAAAAAATGTAGCAAAGAATATATCATAATTATGTGAATAGTATTTCAACAAACATGAAACAGTTCCCATGAGGTCCTGTTTTATGTACATTCTATTACCTTTTATTCAATATGATTTTATATCTTTAATACGTGAAAGCAAAACGAGCGTTATCATGGTTATAGGACAAATATGTCGACACAAAAAATGGGTCTCAGTCAGTGACAATCTTCTTTTGAAATAACAAAAAAAGTTAAAAAAAAACAAAAAAAACCAGATCGACATAGATCGACACAAACGTATTCCAAACCATATGCATCATGTACATGGAACATAATATACTAGTAGTTACATTTAAAACGTGATGTGCGCATAGTGTGTGTTATTTTCAGGTTGGACCCTCATACGGTGGGAAAATGATGACAGGCCATTTATTAAGCAAAGGAATCAACGTGTCTGAGGCTAGAGTTAGTAAAGCATTAGCGACAGTTAATCCTCGCTACCATCATTTACGACAGCAGCAGTGGCGGATCCAGAACTTTTCATAAGGAGGGGGCACTGAATGACCTACAGGGGGGCCGCTCCAGTCATGCTTCAGTGATTCCCTATATAATCAATCAAATTTTCCCAACAAAGGGGGAAGGGGGGGGGGGGGGCGGTCCACAAACGGAAATACTTAGTTTTTTAACTTCTGCAATGATGACAGAATATAATACACATGGTCGACGCTTCCAGAAAGCCAAGAAGTAAGGGACGATGTAGGATAAAAAAAACTTAATTCACATAGTTTTTTTCACTGACACCCCCCCCCCCCCCCTTCTCTTTTTTCTTAACTTAATTTGAGAAAAATTGATTGCAAAATATGGTCATATGTGAAATCGATTTTGGATTAACAAAACTCGCAGCAATTTTACACCCCCTCCCCCCACTCCCACCCAAACTATTTGATTGAAGTTTTTCATCCTACATTCATTCTGCTTTTGTGCCTATTACCATGATCGGTCGTGGATTTTGCGTGTAGTTATGGACATATAAAATCTCATTTGAATAGCCTTAATTTTTGTTTGCTAGTCAAAAGAAAGGTCAATAAAAAGGTAATATTTAAAAGATAAATCTTTTGTCATTTTACAAGTTTTGTGTGTATGTGTGTAAAACTCGTCTTCTAGTGAGTCATGTCGCTTTCTTCTTATATATCATTATCTTGGTAGCGTTCTTTACTACTCCCAAATGGCATGACAGAGACTTGAACCCTACAAACATTCTAAAACAGTAACTTTCTTTTTCTGTACCTGCCTACTAGTATCTCAAGCTATTAATTTGTATGAATGTATTACAGTTGTGGTCCTTATTCAATTTGCTGTCAGTCATAACTTATTTTTTCATCGTTTTATTAAAATCTTGACCGTGTTTTTTTTTTTCCGTTTCTTTTATTGTTTCGATTTTTTTGTTTGTTTGTGCTAATTTCCTATAATAATGATGATAACAAACTAGAAGATATACACGTAATTAGTTTATTTCGCTTCATCTACCTAGTATTTGTTTAGCAACCAACAATCAATCAATCCAGCTCTTAATTATTTGTAACAAACGTATATATATGGGTCATTTAAAAAAAATGTGGATATTTCAGTTTGAAATAACAATACAAAAAAATATTCAATTTTCAACTTTAATATATGAAATTGAATAGTTTAACATTAATACAACCTGAAATAAAAATATGCAATCTTAAATGCTACTACAAAAATATTTTAAAAAATAACATAGAAACAAGTACATGTACATATGTCAACTACATAACGGATTTAGTTTCGGTCCCAAATTTTTTTTTAATAATATTTACATTTTGCTTGATATATATTTCCATAAAAATCATCACACTTTTTTCGAAACAGTTAAAATAACACTTTTTAGAAACATATTTTAAAGTGAATTTAATTCAGCATTGTCAACTACATAACGCTTTTTGTCAACTACATAACGATTCACTGCGTTATGTAGTTGACCGTTATGTAGTTGACCTATTTGTGGTTTTTGGATGTGTTTCTTGACCCTAATACTACCAGATAAATGGTTTTTATTGAATTAGAGTCAGTATTATAGACTTTGAATGATTTATGTAAAAAAAAATATTTATGCCAAAATTTATCAATGTTTTTGCCGTTACAAAGTTGAAATAGAATAAAATTACGGAGTAATTTGTACTCACCAAAACTAATCTATAATGAACTGAATCCATGATGTCATCCTGTAACTTTAAGCACGTCATCAGAGGATGAAGAGTAAGTAGAGAGCACTTCCAAAGTTACAAGGGATATAATCAGTTGTTTATTGGCAACATTATTTCATTTGTGTTATGTAGTTAAAATTTTTTAAAGTACGAAATGAAAAGTAAAAAAAATGCTAATAAAATCTAATAATTCCCTGTATTTGTGTATACATACCTGCAGTGATACCTATATATTTATAATAACAAAAGAAAAATAATAATTTCCGCTGGGTATTAAAACCAGCATTTAAAAAAGACTAGTTTTTCAATTTCGTACAAGCAATTTTGGGGTTTTTGGACCCTTTGAAACCCACTGGAAGCAATTTCTGTAGCTAAATTTCATATTGAATTTGCTGGAACTTGTTACACACACCAAAAACTAAATTGTGTATCTAAAAATTGGATAAAAATATTTACACTTTTTTAGAAATATTGATTGTACAAGAAAATACACATTTTTTTTAAAAAGGCCCATATAATGGTCCTTTCATATTTTTTATAATTATCATTTCTCTGCAGGGAACGATGTTTTGGAATATTGTTTCATATCATTTTGTAATACGCTTACGGAAACATGATTGTGCAAGGTTTAACTTAATGTAAATGGCGGAAAGTTCATAAACTTGGTATTCATTACTCTCCTTTTTATGTGACAATATTTAAGAGTTATGGAACTTTAACCACTGTAGGGTAAAATCAACTGTTTCATACTAATTACTTTCCCCTGAATTATAAATAAAAAAAACCTTTCTTTTCTGTTGTCAGAATAGGAACGAGAATTGGACAAAGAGACAACAACCCGACTAAAAAGCAAAAACAGGCCAAGGCCACAAGTGGGTCTTCAAAACAGCGAGAAATTCTGGAACACGGAGTCGTGCTCCAGCTGGACCCTTTACACAAATGTGTACTAGTTCATCGAAAATGGACGTCACATTAAATTCCGAAACATATTAATAAACTAAATAAAAAAAATTAAATACAAAACGAACTAAGGCTACCAGCTCCCTCTTTTTTATTCTATTATATTACTTAACTTTTTTATAAGTACATTTAGTTTGTGCAAGCGAATGTACTTCCAGTGTGACTCAGTTTCAAAAATAATTTGATAGTTGCTTAAAGTATATCATATTTTTCAAACGACATAATATATGTATAGAGACACCTGTCTTCTGTTGAATACAATATAAGTGCTTCCCAAGAGACTTTTGGTTATTTGTTTAGTTGGGTTGTTATTTCGCCTTCGTGTAAGCGACATCTTTTTCTGTTCATATCAGTATATATCAAATCGGCGTGTTGCGATGTAATAGAAAAAAAGGTATGAAGAGAATTATAAAGCCATAGTTTTAATAGAGATTTTGTTGATAATACTAACTTACAGAAAAAAAAAACTGATAAAAAATTAACGGCCGATATATTTGATACACAATTGATTTATAATCCTAACAGGTGTCGATAATAAAATTACAGTAATTTTTTTTGGTCAAAATCCATTGCAATTCTACTGACTGATTTTATAGGATCAGACACATGATGGCTTATAGGTTGTTATTCGCTTTGAACTAACTATCACAAACTTCGAGCACGCTTGTATCTGTACTATGTGTTAAGCCTTTTTTATAACTTGTTTCTTGGTTTTTATACGCCCGTCTAAAACGGGACATATTAATATGGTATACCGTTGTCCGTCCATCCGTCCGTCGTCCACACTTGGGACAATAAATAAAAAATGCTTCCACCAACTTTTATGAAACTTTGTTGAATTGTTTATATCTATTGACGTAAGCTCCCTTTCGATTTTTATGAATTTAAGATTTTACGTTTCCATGTCATGAATCTTTATGCTTAAAAGAGGGGTGATATTACTGTTTTCGGACAATCACTAGTAAACACTTTCACAAATTTTATGAAACTTTAGTGAATTGTATATATCTGTTGACTTAAGCTACCTTTCAATTTTTATAAATTTCAGATTTAATGTTTATCAGTTCTGAATTTTTACATTGAAAAAAGGGGAATTTTCCCAGTTTTGGGACAATAACTCAAAAACACTTTTACCAACTTTTATGAAATATTTACATTTTTGGAGTTATGAGATATTATTAATAAAAAGAAATAGGCCTTTTTTCCCGATTCTTTTTGTTATTCCGTGATATTGATTAGTGAACTGCCCTCAATCCGGAACAGATTACATGTTTTGTTTTTACTCGCAAAAAGTTTATAAAACGAGTAAAACTTGGGTGCGTAATTGTACCAGCATTTCTTTTGCGTTTCTATCTTATAGCACTAAAGAGACTTCTTTAAAATTTACGGACAAAATATGTTTCGGGTGATGCTCCCAATGTATCTTTGGAACGATACGAATATATTACTGTGAAAACTTACACTTGTCAGAAAATGCACTAGACCGGATAATATGTTTAATTACTTTAATTTTCAGACAAATTCGCTAGACATCAGTTCCGTGCATATATTGTCAAAATGCACAACTTAAATGTTTGAAAGAAAACTTATTATCTAAGCACTGTATTATAATTCATGATTATTCCGAAAAGTACGGTTGCAAAGAAAAGTTTGAACTTCAACAAACTTATTTTAAGCGCAAAGAGGCATTTATCTATGTGTCCGTTATTTATCGACATAGAGGTAGACGGAGTAGAAAGTTTGCCGGATATTTCATGTATTATCACTTGATATTATCGGTTCAATATAAGTCACGAAATTGTTTTTGAATGTTACCAAACAGACATTTGTTTCAAACCCGGATATGAATTTTTCTTTCGAAATTAATTCGAAACTTCGTGAAAGGGACCTTAGGACGCAACCGGGGGCTTTTTAAAAAATCAAGTAGACATGGATTTTTTTTCGCGGGAACGAAATAATACAATCTGCGTCAGATATTTTTAAATATTGCGAAAAACATTTGAACGACACTAAGTTACTGTATTGTAAGCGCCGAATATTTAGATATGTCGAGAGTATAGATCGTGACACAATACCTTTTAAATCGTTCCTAATATTAAAAGTCTCTATCGAGTTTTTTCTTTTTCTTTGGACAAAGCTTATTTGACAGTTAGGTATCTGTCATGTTATTCTTACGAAAACTATTTGGTTGGTTCTTACAAAGACTGCATAAATAATTCCATTTGAAGTATAAGATTACCATACTGACAGTTGTCGAGAACAACTGAAGCCGCAATTGGTGTCCCGCAGAAGATGTGGTATGATTGCCAATGAGACTATTAACTCTCCACAAGAGACCAAAATAAGACAGAAATTAACAACTATAGGTCACCGTACGGACTTCAAATATGAGTAAAGCCCATACCGCATAGCTAGCTATAAAAGGCCCCGCAATGACAATGTCAAACAATTCAAACGGGAAAACTAAGAGCCATATTTATTTTAAAATGAAAGAAAAAACAAATATGTAACACATAAACAAACGACCACAACTGAATTACGGGACATACATACATAATTTGGCGGGGCTAAACATGTAAGCGGGATCCCAAACCTTCCCCTAACCAGACAGGTACATTAACTTACTTATTCTAGAAGTATTTTTGTAGCGTCTAAACCATGAAAAACGTTCGATTTTAGCGATAACGTTTGTTACGCTTATAGGCACGACAATCGCGCGTAACGTCATACTTTTAGACAATAAGACCTCATTTTGTGTTTCGCTTCTCTTCCTTCCGAAATAAATTAATCATCATGCATCTGTGTCCTATAGGTACCATACGCAGTCGCATTTTTCATCCATTCTGATTATTCAGTTTAAAATATTTTGGAAAAAAAAAGAAGAAAAAAAGTCGTCCGGGTTTTGCTTCCGTCGTTTTTCTGTATACTATGATCAAACATATGCATGTACTATAAATAAAGTACATTTGCTATTTATTATCAATTCAAATAGTTTACTATTCATGGCGGTCAATGATGTATTATTATCTATATAATCATAGAGTCTCTATATAATCACAATTAAGATAGTGTTGATAGTACATGTATGTTCATAATATACAGAAAAACAAAAATCGGTCTTTTGAAAAAAGGAGTAGTGCTTAAAAAAAATCCTTTCCCAAATTGCCTATGACTTTCGATTCCTTACCTGAAATTCACCAGCTATAAATCATTTTACAAAAATTTATCATGCAAAAATTTCCATTATGCTCTGAATGCCAGCGATTTCGCGGATGTGATCGAGTTATATTTTATGTAACAGTGATTGTTCATTTCATTTTGTATTGTTTTGTTCAATTAGTGCCACTTTTCTACCGATTCCCTCTTTTCACCGCTTTTAGTTTTTATTTTTTGGTGAAAATCTAACAATTAAAAAAATTTCAAATTTTGTATTTCAAAAATTTGATACAAATTCCAAAAAACTAAAATTTGAAAACTTTAAAAAGAGTTAGACGGACCAAAATTGCTTTATTGTACGTTGTTTGTAAAAAAACACACAAATAATCACGTCTAAAACTCTTGACTTGTCTTATGCTGACCTATTCAATATAGAGCTACGACCATCAAGATAAACATTTTTGTTGTTTTAGGTGCGACCATCATGCTCCAATTTTTGAATGACTAATTTATGAGTATTGGAATGATAGTATGTATCAATTTCAATAGCAACCCACTGACGATTATTATGTTGGTGACAAGCGGTTTGGTTCAAATAAACCTTTTACTGCACGAAAATCGGAAAGGAAAAAACTGACGATCAGAGTTGTCTTCCATTTTCGGATAACCGTAACTGAACGTTAAGACCATCCGCTAACCGCTTATCACCAGTGAAGTAAGACAAGTTATTCAGCTAGATGACACTGGATTAGGAAGAATCTGCAATAATTAATGGCTACAATCCTTTTCAACACTCGTACGGTCTTATGTTTGTAACACATTTGAAAATCTTGAGACCTGCTACAGCATTTCAGATGTTTTTGATAGCTGATCATTTCAAAACAAAATCCTCTATTATATAATTAGTTATGCAGTTGTATTAACATGATAGTAGCATTTCCTTTTTTTTAAGGTAACTTGACCCAGCTCTTTTTAATTGTGTATGAACCTTTTGCACAGTGTATTGTTGTCTTTCTTTTTTGTAGGCATGGTAATGGTAACTTCTAAGTCTCAATGTCTCTTTGGTTCCTCTAGTCTCATTTATAGTAATAATTTGTGTTAAAGGTAATTTGAAAAGTCAACAATATTTGGTACAAAATTTTATAAGCATATTAGGTCCTAGTATTTCGAAAATCAGACATGATTCATTCAGCGATCTGTTTACATAGTTTGCATATTTATGTGTTAAAAATTGCCATTTCTATGTAACCATTTGCATTATACTATCATAGTTACAAAATCAAGATATATCTCCATGACAACATTAATATATATATGTAAAATCCGGATATTATGTTTGAAATATTTCCTTCAATCCAACATAACATGGACAAATGTGGTCAAACAGGATATATGTTAAACATTGTTTAATAGATTATTTCCGACTTTTAAAATATCAGAAATAAATTCACCATGGCAACAAAATAGCACTTTAAAAATGTTTCATACTGTGTCTGGTTCGGGAAGATATTTTTTTAATAAACCGGAAATACAACGTACGTAACACTAAATGTCACACTACGTACTGAAAGTGACAAAATCAAAAAAACATTAGTAATTCGAATCCAACAGGGTAGTTTTCGAGTTGAAATTATTGTAAAGTAAAAATCAAATTAAAGACATTGCATGACATGGAAAATTGAATTAAACGTTATATCCCTATTGATTTGTTACCAAAGAAGGGTGATTTTAATTGTAATATTAAACGCAGAATGATAACGTTACCAGGATAACAAATCTTATTCCATACAAACGGTAAAGTGGTTAAAGGAGCATGGCAATTCACTTTTTTCCATCTTTTGAAATGTTCGAATAAAATGCTATTATTGGAATATTGTTTCTTTTATGTAATATTGTAGTAAAATAGTAATTTTTCAATAAATCAAAATAAAGATTTCAATCTTGGTGGCTGTGATGAGTTTATTTACAACCACTGGGTCGAGGCCACTGCCGTAAAGATTTTATTCCCCGACGGTATCACCAGCCAAGTAGTCAGAACTTATATGTTGACATGACTTATCATTGATATAGCCATAACTATAAATTAATTGTTTACAAAACTTTTAATTTTTGAAACAGTAATAGATACCCTTCGCTGTATTTGGCAAAACTTTAAGAATGTTTGGATCACAATTCTTTTAAACTTTGTAGTTTATTTGGCCTTTTTCATTTTTTTATTGAAGAGTCACTGATAAGTCTTTCGTAGATAAAAGGTACGTCTGGTGCTAATACAAAATATTAATACTGTGTTTGCGGTTAACAGAAGTAAACAAAACAATAACAAGTCGACTGGTAATGGTACCTAGCTGTCCTTTCAGGGTCAGCAAGGTAATCTGACGTCTACTTGGACAATCCTCTCTCCTAAACAACCGTTTCCTCCAAAATACTCCACGAGTGCCTGAAATGACTTACTCCCTCGCGCTGGAATAAACCAAATAACCTTTCCCCTCCTGTCTTACTATTTTTGCCGTCCACACCCGGCATGGTAAAAACATAAAAAATGTCCTTTAAAGACGTTACACTGCCTTCTGATTGCTCGCAGCGCCAACGTTGTGATCCCGAGTATATTTTAAGACCAATATATACCTTGGATGGTCGTTCCTGCAGTCATGAACGACCGATTGTTCTTCTAGTGAATATGGACTTCTGCCTTAGCCATTAGTTCAACCGGAAGAGAATGGTTTCTGGGTAGTGCTTCGGACATCTCTAGATGGTCTGTCTGATGACCTAAAACTAATCCTCCGTATACTACACCTGTTATCTGTGATGAGTTTATTTGCATTACTAGCTATAGGTGATTTGAACACTATATATTCAGTCAGTCCCTTTCTGTTTTTTTTTGCAGAATTTGTTTGATATTTTTATGCATTTTACATTAAACTCCTTGAATGGTAGCTTTTTTAAATTTTCAATCTGAAAAACTATGGTTGATTTATCAGCTGAAATTGCTGTTGTGTTCAATAAGCACTTTGTATTTGTGTTTCCGTTTATTTTCATATTGCCAATCTGAAGAATCAGGTCGTTTCACATTTTAACTTGCCATGGTATTACTTTGTGGTACTTCTCTTGTTTTTTTTTATTGAAACCATTCGATAACCTGTGGTTGTGTAACCTTTCTCGTCGTTTTATCTTCGATAGGTTATGATGTCATTCTCAACGATAGGAAATTACTAAAAATACACTTGCTATTTAAAACGTTCTAAATATTGGTGTTCATTACTGAAACACCACCCATTTACATTCGTATCATTTGGCCTGTAAAAAAACGCATTAGTCATTACAAATTTTGGATGAAACAAATTTATGAGAAAACAAATATTTTTGTTGAATAATTCGTACTGTTTGGTACAACACTCATTTGACTTCCTGCTAATAAAAGTTACAAAGTCTATAACACATCGTCTTGACTTAGTTCCGATTTTAGATCAACATATATTGTAATTTCGATATAGGTCATTGAACAATTAATTGTTTGAAACATGATTTCCTATTTCCTCAACAATTCTGATAGGAATATAGTTGTTGGATTATAATTTGAATTGGTAACGGGGATAAAAGTAAAAAAAACCCGCTGGTATTGACAAGTGTAAAAAAGGTTTTTCTGTAGATTCGCAATAGAACATTTTCCATGGAAGAATACTTTCAACCATCAAAAGCAAGTATCTTTTTTTTAATTTCTGTTCGTACTTTTAACAATGTTGACAATGGTATATTTTGTTTGTTTGTTGTTGTTTTTTTTAATTTTAGTATGAAAAAAAAATGAAAATGAACTAGTTCTGTGTGTGTCAATAAACTCATAATAGATACCAGGACTAAATTTTGTGTATACGCTAGACGCGCGTTTCGTCTACAGAAAACTCATCAGTGACGCTCGAATCCAATAAAGTTAAAAAAGCCAAATAAAGTACAAAGTTGAAGAGCATTGAGATCCAAAATTCATAAAAGTGTTGCCGAATACTGCTAAGGTAATCTATGCCTGAGGTAGAAAAGCCTTATTATTTCAAAAAATTCAAAATTTTGTAAACAGTTAATTTATAAATATAACAATATCAATTATAATTCATGTCAGCACAAAAAGTGCTGACTACTGGGATTGTGATACCCTCGGGGAAATAAATCTCCACCAATAGTGGCATCGACCCAGTGGTTGGAAATAAACTCATCATAGATACCAGGACTAAATTTGTATATACGCCAGACGCGTATATATGTGTCTGTTGTAGATTTGAAAATATAGTCAGGAGGACATCCATCAAAGCAGCAGTAAATCAATAACTAAATGGCTATTCAAACTCGAATATGAGTGCTGTACCTATTCGATATGAGCAGCGAATTGGTCAATTAAATATAAGATGCATCTGTATAACGTAAAATGTACAAACAAGTATTGAAGTAAATAAGTTAGCCATACCTGATTGACAAAAACATTATTTTTAAGAATTTTAAATTAGGATGACATAGTATAAAAAATATCAATACAAATATCATTATATAGGTATGGAAAGTCAGTACTTGCTAGTTCTTCTACTTACGGACACACTCATAGGTAAGATTGTCTTATAACATTTCATTCGTCAACTTAATTATGAATCTAAAAAAAAAGATTGAAGTGTTTTTCATTGCTTTTCAGTAAAGTGTAGATATTTTCATTTTGTCAAATAACAAAAGTACGCATAAGAATTTAATATAGCTCAAATTAAATCGAAATGAAAAAAGAAAAGAAATTACTACACACATACATGTCTGCTCTAAATGTCTGTGAACAGAGTTATTTGGTATGCTCGATCGTATATTACAGTAGACTAAGAGACTCTTTTATTTCATTTATCTCTTCTATAGAACTAATAATATCATGGCAGAACACTTCAGTAAGGAAACACACAACAATTGAAGAATTTGGCGAAAGGAATATTTATAACGATTTATTTCCTCCATCTTCTTTATTTACTTTTATTTCTCGAGTTTTTCAAACTTTACCCGATCAGACAATACTCGGAATTCACCTTGACCTCATTTAGATTTGGACAGAAAATCAATAATCAGCTGATTGCATTTTATAGCTGTCGACAACAAAGGACTAATTAATAAAGGTGTTGATAGTATTGTTTGAAAAAAATATATGGTTAAATGGCTTCCGCTAAATGTCACATACATAATTTATTTACCACTTTGTGACGCACGTGCTTGAAGCTAACTTTTGACGTCTCCTTTCCTTTTAAAGATAGTTTAGAAAAGAAAGCTTTTGTTGTGACGAAAAATTTTCAAAAGCAAGAAAAATCTCTGATTTAAAACTTTAATTATCCTTTGACTTTAATAAAGGTAATTGCTTAGGGAGTCTACTGTAAAGTCGTTTGAGTGACACACGTGTTTCAAGCATAAAATTACGTCTCAACTTTTTCATTTACGATGGTCAAGGAAAGAAAACTGTCCAAAAGGTTGGGAACAATCCCTCGAATGAGGGTAACCCTTAAACGTAATGACTACACATGAAATGAGGGATCAATTTCATGTGATAAAAGCTTTTGTTTTGTTGTGAAAACCACTTCTTATCTAGTACAAAAGGGCACATCAGTATTTCTCTTTTAAAGAAACTTTCCCAACGAACTATACTGGTATTATATGATCAAAACATGTTCATGAATTTTGTTATATTCCAGGACTTATATCTTCTTTATAATTAAAAGTATAGTGGCCCCCTCATGTAGAAAAGTTGTTTAAAATACAATGAATATTTTCCATTTTAAAAATGTAGACTCTAAAATAAGTTTCAGAGAATAATCATAGACACAATGGCGCGAAATCATCTTATTTAAGGGAAGTAAAGGGGGGGGGGGGGTAGAAAAAAAGGTAAATTTTAAACGAAAAATATATTTATGTTACTTGGCGAAAAAAATAATTAAGTGGCGAAAAATATATTATTTTGGCGAAAGAGGTGGCGAAAAAAATAATTGACCCAGAGGAAACCATGTATGTTACTATAATACTTGTTTATGTATATTGTGTTATCTAACAAAACCTATGTTCAGTCAGTAGTATGAATTGGAAATTATGTAATTTTAGTAATTAACTGACATTTCTAATTAACAGTTCGAACAGTTCTTTTCGACCATTTTAATCTTTGGTTTTGGTAATCTTATCCTGTTTTTATTCTTATTATTTGTTGAACATTGTATATTTTTTATAGGCTCTACTACAGATACATCTCAAAGTTTCGACTGTTTAAACATGTCAAAACAAATGCTTGGTAATTTATTTAGGAACATTAAAATAATATGTTTGGACGAAGGACTACAATAGCATTTCTTATATGTTTGGAATTGAACTTAAAACAAATGATGCAATACACTGCTAAAATGCATCTTGATACAACGCTTTAAGAAAAGAGAACACAAAGTTGGGAGTTTTTGATATACTTTGATGATTATAATGTACTTAAACATATTAAACAGCAACAAACAATATCATTTTCGTGAAAATGATGCAAACATAAGGTTAACAGATCAATAGAAAAAGAACCTAACAAAACACATGTAAATATGGTTATATTGTTAAAAGATTCTTAAGCAAAATTATAAACGAATCAACATTGAGATTTTTTCATCTGTTTGTGTTTATTGATGAAGTCGGTCCCTTGTCTTATTTGGGGTTTAAGTGGTTGTGTTAAAATATTGTTGTACCTTGATTATGTTTTGCATATTTTAAAATATTGTTATATACCTCAATAAAATTCATAAAAATCGCACAGTTTATGTCTAAATGTGCCTGCAATTTGATTGTTGTTAAAATTCTTCTGGTGTTGATTTCACCTGTGGGTAATGGTTCCGTATTGAATGAACATACAACCTTATTTTATTTATCATCTATCAGATACCACAGCTTCATAGAAATATATGTATTCGATAAATTGTTTACCGAGTATTTATAGTTGTGAAACGTAAACGTAAACATATATATCATAGTGCGATTGGAGCTAGTCTACACATTTAAGAGTTGAATGAAATATTTTGAATGAGAAGTTTTCAGCCCAGTTGTCAACACTTCGGTGTTGACATGAATATCAATTATATGGTCATTTTTATAAATTTTCTGTTTACAAAACTTTGAATTATTCGAAAAACTAAGGATTTTCTTACCCCAGGAGTAGATTACCTTAGCCGTATTTGGCACAACTTTTTGGAATTTTGGGTCCTCAATGCTCTTCAACTTTGTATTTGTTTGGCTTTTTAACTATTTTGATCTGAGCGTCACTGATGAGTCTTATGTAGACGAAACGCGCGTCTGGCGTATAAAATTATAATCCTGGTACTTTTGATAACTATTATGTCAGGTGTATTAAGATTGTATGCATTGATCGGAAACCAAAAAAGAACATTTTACTACAATAAAGAATGCATAAACTGCTATTCGAAATACTTGAAATATAATTAGATGAATATTTATATGATCAAAGTTTTATAACGAAAACATTTGACATGATGTCATTTTTGCTTTATTAAGAAATACACAAAATACAATCCAAGTCTAGAAAAAGACAAGCATCATTTACAACGATGTACAATGTATTTTGGTATTTTGTTTTTAAAATAGATAATATGCCATTGAAAGAAACAAACCAGTCAGTGTTAGTAAACCGTGGAGACAAATTGATTTTGAATTGCACTTGCTTAAATGAGTGTAACGGACAATGGAGCGGCCCAAATACGATATTAGTACCGAATGATGGTGATTTTATACCATACACACAGGGAATGGATTTGAATCCAAAACTCGATAAATCAAGATATTCCGTTTTTGGTGGATACGATAGTCTAACATGCAATTTACAGATTAGGAACTTCTTGTCAGATGACGATGGTGCATACAAGTGTCAATTTGTGCACTCATCAACCGTTTATATAAATGTTTACAACGTAAGTGCGACAAGTAAGTACAATGCATTACCAAGTTTTACTTTTAAAGACGAGTTTTGAAAAGTGATGAGCATCATTTAATTTTTCCAGTTGTAAAAAAATGGGCAAAAGATACCAAAGATACAGTCATACTTATAAAAATAAACTGACGACATCATGGCTAAAAAAGAAAAGACAAACAGACAAATAATAGTACACAAGGTACAACATGAAAAACTAAAGACTAAGCAACACGAACCTCATCAAAAACCAGGGGTGATCTCTAGTGCCGTTTCTTATTTGCATTCGCTCGTTTTTGTACATAGTAAGAAATATTCATTATTAATATTCAGGTGAAGCCGTGCAACGACTGTATGAGAACAATACCTGTTCAAACGTTTGCTTAGCACCTTTTAGATAGTTTAAACTCCGTAGATCAGTGAACGAATAGATAAAGTGAGCTGATTTTGTGAACACCATAACACATTGCACAACACTACCAATGATTTTGTTTTTGTATATCCAAAAGGCATTGTTGTCGGTTTCTGATTCATAGGCATGATTGATTATAACTTGTTTTTCAGGCAGACATATATGTAAAGCTATTCTCCTTGATATATACAAAATATTATATCAAATGTTTAGTATCTAGAATATTTTTATAACACATTATGGAAAAAAGTAAAATACCAAAAATACCAGACTTTGAGAAAGATGAAAACTGAAAGTCCATAATCAAATGGCTAAAAAAAGTTCCCCGTATGGCCGTGTTTGATACTGCTGAGATTCAACTTAAGATATAAAATTTAAAGTTTAAAAGTACGCAGGAGAAGATCAAATAACTTGTTTCAAGAACCATAAAATGTTCAATAAATTTATTTTTAGATCAGGGGCATTACTTAAACAAGTAACAATAAAAATTACCTATACACGTTATGTTGAAAAACGAGGCTATTTTAAATATTACTTAAATAAGTAACTTTTGTGAATATTAATTCTATAGGTGTCCAATAATACAGATTTTACTATCTTTAACAAATTTTCACAGTCATCTGGTTATATTTCCAATGAAATATGAAATCTAATCCTTCTGAAACACTAATTAACTTTCTGACGCACTTCGTTGTTATACCGACGCTTTTGGGTCAAAGATTGGTCTCTTGGGACTATTAAATTATCATTTTCCTCCAAAATCTTAAAGGTAGACTGATATAAATAGATTGATACTTGTGAATTAATTAAAACTTGAAGTTATTTATCATTTGTAACCCAAATCAACTACATATAATCCTTAAAGAAGTATAATTACTGTTTATTTTCAAAAATGTATAAAATAACTTATTCAAGTGATATTGTTTTCATTATTTTAAGATTAACCTGTTATCTCTATACTACTCTTAAATCAAATAAATTCTTTATTTTATGATATAAAATGATGTAAAAATTCATGAAAACTGCATTTAGTCTATGTTTCTATTGAATATTAAAATAACTCTAATAAGTTATTTTATCATTTTTAAAAACAAAAATTACTTTTATAAGTAACTTAAAAATATAACATTTTTAAGTAACGCCACTGTGATTTATATTAAAAATGTAAATAGACTATTTTTGTTAACGTTTTGTAAAATATGATATACGTGTGTGGTCGTAAAAGAGGGACGAAACATACCAGAGGTACGGTCAAACTCAAAAATCGCAATGGCTAAAAATGAAAAAGAGAAACAGAAACAGACAAACAATAGTACACATGACACAACATAGAAAACTAAAGAATAAGCAACACAAACCCAACCAAAAACTAGGGATGATCTCATGTGCTCCGGAAGGGGAAGAAGATCCTGCTCCACATGTGGCACTTGTCGTGCTGCTCATGTTTAACTAATCCGGTAAATAGTTTAATTCGGTAGGTCACATTTATGAAAGGGAAGGGGATTGTAGTTACGACGCAAGGAACATATCCAATATCATCTGTAAAAACGTTATCCCATAATGGTCAACCAACTCGTGATGGCGTCCGTAAAATTTACGAAGGGATGATTTCAACTTCACAATTTAGAACTCTTGATTTGATAGCTTCCTTGTGAGCATCAACCCTCTATCAAAAAAATCATGATAGGAAAACAAAAGACAAAAAAAGGTAGCTTCAGCTAGCATTGTTTCCCGTAGTAACAATCTAATACCTTGTAACGGACTTTCAATAATTTATTCCAATAAACCCTTTGTGCCCCCATTGCCATCGTGTTATATAATATTTGTCTGCATATCCGAATTAAATAATGTTTTCGGGTCAAACAAAAGGGGCTTGTAACGGTACAGTCTGTCCGTCCTTCTGTCCGTCTTTCCGACCGTAACACACTAGAAAAAACTTAAGACTCAATATCGTGTCAGAATTTTGACAAAACTTTGTACATACTTAGTCCTTATGAACATCTGGAATCCTGTTAATTTTCAAGTTCAAAGGTTAAGGTCATAGTTTTACATGCAATTTTTTTGATATCCTTGTTAAAACTCTCGACTTGTTATAGTTCGACATATATTGACTTAACTTAGCATATACTTAACCCGTAAACATATCTGAAACTCAATTAATTTTCATACTCATAGAATAAAGGTCAATTGACAAACATTGGTTACACCGTATAAGAAATATCTTTTAGACAGAAAACGCTGAGAAAAAAAATCAATGTAAAAAAAACAATAAAGATATGCCTTTTGCATTCTTTAATCAAGTGATCGAAATTACATGTATGTTTATGTAGGGTTGAGATCTCAAAAACATGTTTAACCCCTCCACATGTTTGCGCCTGTCCCAAGTCAGGAGCCTCTGACCTTTTTTAGTCTTGTATGATTTTTAGTTTTAGTTTCTTGTGTATAATTCGGAGTTTAATATGACGTCCATCATCAGTGAACCTGTAAACATATTTGTTTAAGGGCCAACTGAAGGACGCCTCCGGTTGTGGGAGTTTCTCTCTGCATTGAAGACTCATTAGTGGCCTTCGGCTGTTGTCTGCTCTATGGTTGGGTTGTTGTCTCTTTGACAAATTCCAAATTTCCATTCTCAATTGTATAATTATTAACTTCATTATACCACGTATTTGATTTTTAAATTCACATTTAGAAATGAATTTTTGGTCTTTAAAAAATCATTGATTGATTATGTTTTAAAAACTATAAATAAAGTATTTAAATGACCATACATGTATTGACAAATGATACAGTATTTATAAATTTGGAGATGACCCCAACATATCATCTTGTATTCATTTTCCATCCAACACGACCGTCAACCGAAGTATCGAATTTTCTAACACGTGTATTGGTAATTTGTTAAGACAATAAAAATGCGTATTGTTTTAGCTTTTGATTTTGATTAACAAATTAAACATATCAAATTTAAAAAAAACATTATCGAAAAACATTCTTGGGATGAAACTTGATATTTTGCAATATATATAGGGACAGGGTATTTTGCAGAAATGTCTACAGAAAAGCGTGATGAAAAAAGTACACCAAAAATAATAAACAATACTTAATGTTAGTAGATTTTGATCAAAATCCATTACAAAGAGTACGGCAAATTTACAGGGTAATTATTGAAATGTTGGTATAACATTCGTTATGTCACAGCCCGATGATATGGCTTATTTCTAAACAGACCACTAAACTTATTGACCACTTAAGTATGCCCAAAACCACTATTTTTTATTGATAAAAATGGATACAGATTCTGCTACTAAAACCAACAGTCCTTTAGAAGTAAACATATTTAGTTTCTTTTCGATAAAAAAAAATAACTTCACAAAAAACGGAATGCTTCTAATCAAATTGATAAAACAAAAGCTCCAACACATTAAACGGATAAATAACGACTGTCATATTGCTGACTTGGTAAGGCATTTCCTTATGTTGAAAATGGTTGATGAACCTGGTTTAATGAAAAGCTCAACCTCTCACTTATATGACAGTCGCATCAAATTCCACTATATTGACAACGATGTGTGAACAAAACAAACATGGTAAAAAAAGTAAAAAATGTAAAAAATAGGGGTACAGCAGTCAACATTGTGTTATAATCTTAATCCAAATAAATACATACAGAGAAGTACAAATAAATCATAAAGACAATGCACATCAGCACACATGAAAAATAAGCAACATAACACAATGACGGGATATATAAGCAGAGTAACGTCATATGTATAAAAACAAATCATAAAAAGGCACATCTTCTTATATATATATAGACAAAGCCCATTGGAAAAATAAAAGACAAGTATACAAAATCATCATGGAACATAAACACAATGACGAGATGTAAAAGTACATAGTCACGTCACATGGGTATCACCAAAGGAACTAAACAGTAAAAATGATATTCATAAAGATAGATAAAAGAATACAATAATACTATAATATATTTATGATACAAATTACTTTATGTTGGTGATAGAATGTTATATACGTTTGAAGAAAAGGAAAACAAGATACAACTATAGATATAGATTATACCACTGTATCTTAAGATTACGATATTTATCTACTTAAACGCGGGAATTGCCGACCGTTTGAAATATTGTTATTTAAACTACCGAGAATGGATATACATCGCCTAGCACGAAATTGGGTAAAGGAATTTGTTTCTCTAATGATTATTTAAACAATATGCAGTCAAACGTATTCCTTCTTTTCAAATGATCTGCAAAACATGTGTTCTTACTACAAATGTATGTGACGTCACCGGACATGGTCGTTATCTTTTATGCCGTCACAATAGGCAATTTAAAGGAAAGCACGAATGATTGACGCCAAAACAAATTTGGACAAATAAAGACCGAGTTCAAAAGTGTGGTTGAATAAATAAAAAATAATCAACGTGTCGGGAAAGGTATGAGCCGGGTAACAATTAGACAAAAATCTTAAGCAAATTGCCTTACAAATCAAATAAGGAAAGGCATTTTGATTGTATTGTAACATTTTTGTTTATGAAACAAAATATTTTTCGATTTTTACTCTCTGAGTGAAAGAAATAGTGAAGAAATTAACCCTTAATATTTAATTATTTCAATATTTGTTTGGAATCTTTTAACTCACTGGTTTTTTTTTATTCTGATTAATGAAAAGGAATTTTGCAAGGCTCCTAAAAACTGACAATTCGAAATTTCATTTACTCAGTTCAGTTCTTGCTTTGGTTTAAATGATTATATTAAAATAAACTAGTAAATTACAGACGGCTGTGATTGTCGTTTTCTATATTTGAATTGTTCATGTTATAATTGAACAGGGAAACTCTACACGCAAAATTTTCAGTAATAGAGACGATATGTCGTTTCTGATTTGTAATTTGCTCTTTTTAGAAAGAGATGTTTCATTGGTCCCTTCTGATGATATGCATATTTCACGACTAGTTCGCAATGTTCAACTCTGTAGTTTTAATGCAAAGCATGTACCTGTACTACCGGTAAATCATGATGTCTGGAATTTCGTTATCACACATTAATCATTTTGTTTTTCTAATACTTCGACTGTTGGTAAGGAAATGTTAAATTCTTATTATTTTTTTTCTAGTTTGTAGTTGTTAATAGAACTTGGGAATTTAGATACGACCAAACTAGCTAAGTGATCCTTTGAATAAACTTGTCTGTCGATACTTTTTTTTTTACATTTTGGTATTGCGTACGGCCAAGCGTTTCTGACTATGTTTCACACTATATCCGTTAGATGTATGGTGGTTGTTACTTTGGTCAGGATCATAAGATGAACTGTAATAGCTTACATGAAGGTCTTTTGAACATGTGATGATCGCTGTCTCATTAATTTTATACCACATTTCCATTTTTAAATATTGTATGGCACATTCATTAGTAACAGTCGATGTTTCGTCGACTGACGTAATATTTTTGTTGATACATTTTATTGTATTAAAATTCCTAATACAATAGTTTCGAAAAAAAAAATGAATTAAATTTTTTGAAACATTAATCATCAATTATCCACCAATACTTAAACGATCAACAATGTGAACGTTACATGCTCTTGTATAAAAAAAAGAAATATTGGTTAATCCGTTCGACATCCGAAACAATACACGCGTAGTCAAGAGAGCATTCCGTTTATGTTAGAATTTTGATTAAATGTAAATGCTTAACCAGAGTAAAATGCAAGTGGTTGAATCTGGTTCGAGTGAAAACTATCACTTAAGATGATGTTTTGCCAATTACTCGGTTTCAATACAAACGTGCGTTTGCCTAACGTAGGCGTGCAGCCCGATGACGCTGTTTTAGAATGGCTCCCACTACTGGACGTCGTGTACGCAAACCAGCCTCGCTTAGCCTATTACAAACAGTTAGGGAGGTTACATTTGAATTATGCCTCCCAAGTGTTTGTCTTGCGGTAATGTTAGCTGGCAAACTCCGATCCATGAGATGAGAGGATCTTGAAATAACGTCGCTTCTCTGTGACGTCCACTATATTTTCAGTCATTAGAAGACCCAGTCTGTCTTTAAAGATCTATCCGTCTTGTTATTGTCAATTTGGAATCACCAAAGTTGTTTGCGATGTCAATATGACACCTACCTGTTTGTATCATACCCACAACTCAATCACACTCATTTTGTCGTATGATACCGGTATCTTTGGATGTTACAGTCAATTACACTTTATTTTCCTGTGTTGACCGGATATGTAACCACCCTCATTAAATTAAAACCCGTGATAGAACGACAAAATGTGTGGTTCGCTCAAAATTTAAAAAGACGCAAAAATGACGTTATTTCCCGGTAAAACAAAAATATAAGTGCTGTAAAATACAGACTTATGACTGTTTACGAACATACAGCTAGTCGCAATACATAATATTGTTTTTGAGATAAAAATTATTATATCAAAATGTTGGGTATCGTTGTTTTGTTTGGGCTAATATATATCTATAATTGTATTGCAGTTGAAGAAATGAAGTTTGACTGACTTTTTTTTGTTGTAACTGTTTGTACTTATATATTAGTATCCATATAGATTCTTAAATTGGTACAAGTGGATTGTCGGATTTATCAAATACAGATAGTTAAATAAAATATTTAATTTGAAATGCCTAACCTTGGCGAGTACTTTAAAATTGATGAGTTTACTATAGAGACTGAATAAATCCGATAATACACAAGTAATTACTAGTATGTAAAAATCAGTATTTCTAATGATTATCAAATACATTTTCATTTTTGATGAACGAAAAGACCTTTGAGCACTACCGCATTTCACAAAATTTTAAAACTAAATCAACACCTGTTAGCACATTTTGCTACATTCAGAGAGCTGATGAAGGTTATGACCAGTTAACCAACCCAATCACCTTTTGAGATCACCGGCAACCACAAATTGATTAATTTGATCATAAAATTGGTCCGGAAGGATTAAATTGTCACAAGATAACAACAGTTCATATAAATGTAATTCGATCAGTCTAAAATTTGAATAAAGAATCTCTTATAAAAGGCAAATGTGCAATGATATTACACAAAACATACATTAAATAACATGTTTTTATACTAAAGGATGAGATGACGATACGATGTGTATGATGCATAACTACGTAAATGCCAGGTATCAAACTTTTTGCAGGATCGTCTACAGAAAATCAAGTTGTTGAAAATACGGTACCAGTAACATTAACATTTAAAATTAATGGTAAGTAGTATTAGCATTACTGCTTATTTCGACTCTTAGTTGTGTCTTCGTTGATACTTGAGATAATGCCATTGATACTTGAAAACCTAAGTTAAATATTACAGACAAACGCGGATAGGGAATATTAGACATAGGATCGAGAAATAAATTCCTTAATTTATAGGGATGCAAGAGTTAAAAATGAAATTCAGATAAAACAAAAACCTTTATTTGCATGCAAGCATCGCGCTTCTGGGTATTTCTTCACTTATTTGTTTTTAAACCAGATCCAATCCACAATGTTCTACACAGGCAAATGCCTGTACGAAGTCAGAAGTGTGACAGTTGTTATCCATTGGTTTGATATGTTTTAGCTTTTGATTTTGTCATTTGGTTATGGCCTTTCCGTTAAGAAGTTTTAGTATTTTTGTGATTTTTTTTATACCTTCGGAAAGTAACATCAAATGCACTGAACCACAGAAATTTATACATAACGGTCTCATTTAAACTGCATCATATGGTGTTTTATTGATGACCTGAAAGAAAAGGTGTATTCAAGTGATAGATATATTCAAAGAACGGGCTTATGAGTCTAAACATCAGTGAAATTTTCTGGCGTCTATGTTATTTGGTCTCAGGTGGAGTGTTGTCTCATGGGGATGGCAATCATACCACATCTCCTTATATTAATATGTACATACAAAACATTGTTAACACATTGATCTGATATCCCGTTTGTAATGTGGTATTGTTGTGTTGTATGATTGAAAATAAGAACACCATCCAACAAGTCACTGGAGTTGGATATTAGTACGTACAGTCCTCAACATTGAGAAAAAAACATACAGAATGCCGGTTGTAAAAGGAACCGAGACGAAATATGTGAAACAACGCAATTTTAAACCAAATTGTTTTACGAAAAACAAATTATTACATCTCGAACCAACAACAACCATTGAACTACAGACTCCTGAATGGGGAATTTTCTTTATTATTTTTTTGATTTAATAAGACACCAAAATTCCAACCACCTTTTAAGAACGTTTTTTTTTACCATAATCTACTAACGTTTTATTTCATCTCCTTAAGTTCGTTTTAGTGGAGGTATTTCTTTGAGTCAATAAATACGCTTAAAATACACTATAGTTATAAAGATTGCAATGCTAACAAGTACGTATTCTCTTAAACTGATTTGTGAATACTGGCAGTTTTCGGTCATACACACAAATAAATGAATGTGTTTGTAGAAAGTAGATGTTTTTTTGTGTTCTGTTAAATTATTCTATTTAAATTGTTATACGATGATGACTGATGTACCCATATTTTGACTATTTTATTTATTGTGTCTGTTTAGTTCACGCATCATTGTAAATATAACGAAATTTGATGAGACTGTCATTAAAGTGAGAAGGTTAGCGCTATAAAACCAGGTTTAATCCACCATTTTTTTACATTTTTAAATGCCTGTACCAAGTCAGGAATATGACAGTTCTTGTCACAGTATTTTTGTGATTTTACTCATACTGCCAAACATAGTGATTACAAAACAATACCAACCTCCACATAATTCAATAAGAAGGAATAAACAGAAACCCACTCTCAACAACACTTCTTACAAATAATTGTCTGATTCCTGACGTTGTACCGGCATTTCAGATACTCATTCTGTACAAATTGTGTTTCAGATACACATTCTATTCGTTATTAAACTAATTGAACAAACATGAAATGTTCTAAAAATGGACAGGACATTGATTCGTTTTCTTTCTATTATAGATAACAGCTGCAACTCTGCAAAATATAATTTTTCTGTCACTAAACTAATCAGTGGTTTGATTGGAGGAGGTCTTATACTAAGCGTATGTTTCAATATTTATTTATTACTGAAACGCAAACGAACTTTGAAAATGGTTCCTGAAATTCAACTTGAAGATCAATATGATGAAATTGGAATTACTATTGATAACAGTGCGAATATCCAAGTTCCGACAGTTAATGCACAAGAATCAGTACAACTCGTTATCAGATCAGATTCTATAAGAACCACCAGTGACAAATCGTCTTTTGAACAAGGGAGCTCTCCCGATAGTTCTGAACAAAGTCTATCGAATGTGGAGCTGAATGAAGACATATATGAACATCCGTATCAGATGATTGATCCTGCACGTTTTGAAGCACATCTGTACAAAACGATATGGTCAAATGCGTACCAAAACACAATTATTTTTCAAACTGAGATACGAGCGAACAATGCCACACCTTCTTTTTTATATAATACTGAGCATGCCATTCAAAACGACAATAAAAGAGATCCATGGCTCATAATTTATAAAAAGAAACTTCGCCATTGCATAGACATATGAAATTCTACGCAATGGTTTTGACACAGATCATAATGAATTTTTATACACCCCTTGAAGCATTTATGATAAAAAAAAAAAGGAATAGGAATTTGCCCGTGAAAATTATCAACTCTGTGTATGTACGACAAACGTTAACAAAATATTTGCTTTTTGTTAAATCCCAAAGAATTGAATTAAGGCAATTTGTAAAATGCATGTAAGATCGAGGCATTTTGTGTATTTACTTATTTTTTTGGACATAGTGCATGAAAAAATTAAGAGACATTGAACTCACATGCTTAAAATGATTTATTAACTCAAATCGCGCAATTGAAAGTATCGATCAGCAGTTTTATCTCCGATAATTGATGAATTTAAAAGTTTCCTTTTTTTCATTGAAAAATAAATTCTAATGATTAATGAATAAAATTAACAGAAGCACCAAACTCGACAATCATTAATTATTACATATAATGTTAAGATTGCGGGATGTTACACATTTGTTCTGTTTTTTTTTAATAAATCACAGTTTTTTTCTCAAATGTTTTCCTAACACTCAAACCACATCTGATTAAAACTGGACCATCACACATTCAGCTTGGTCAATACTTTTTTTCCTACATTTGAGAACTATATATTCTATCACTGCAACCAGTGTGTTACGATATTTCTGAACTCGATACAGTTACATTGTAATATTAAAAGCGCGAAGCTTGATTACTTTTTTATATAAATATAATCTAACAGTTAAGAAATATCGTAAGACACGATTAATAATGATGGAATCAGTTTTTCGAATGATTTTTTATCCGTTCATTTCAAAAATTGCAGACAGTTGTGTTCTGTATATGAGACGTCATTCAACAGGGTCGCCTTTTCGTATATTTGCGCTATAGGGAAAGTCAGAAAAACGAAAGAAAAATGACGTCATAATTCTGTTTTAAACAACCATTTGCCAAGAAAAGTTATTTCAAAATTTAGCAGAAACTTTTTTTTCACACTGATCAGGAAATATGAAAATAGTACAAAATTAGATAATGATTCATTAAGGATTCAGTTATTCATCGGAGATAAATATACAAATTTGTCGTTGCATCACAACTAGACACGAATTTGTAATACGAAACACATGATATATAAATGGAAACTATTTCCCTGTGCAAAATATTTTAATTCGAAGTAATGCTTCTGTCTGTATCTAAAATTCCTTTATTACAAACAACAGTCAAAAATCTTTTTTGTTAAAATGCAAGTAATTGATAATTATCCTTTTACTAATTAATTACCTAAAACTGGTTCGATTTTTCTTGAATTTCGTTTATATATTCCAGTCTTTTTACAAAATAAATAGTAGATCTTTTCAGTCGGTATATATATATATTCCTGCCAAGGTTAAACATTTTATCTGGACATTTAGTCATTAAGGTAGCACAATACAAATATTTTTTTTACTTCTAATCACTAACCTTTGAAACGCTGTAACTTTCTTATGAAAGCATAGAAACTAACAAAAGAGGTATATATAGATAGATAAAAGATTAGTCTTTTAAATGAATGCAATATTTTTATAATGCAATCATTATGTAATCAATTATTATGTAATTAGTGGCAAAATCTGGGTAAGTTCACTTGAATTAATTTAGCTCTATCATCTCTTTAACTATACAGAAATCTTAATCAACACATCATGGGCTTCAAAAGGGTGTCTCAGATTGTCTCTATGTTATTCCATTCTCTCATAAATCTCTTATTAGTGTAAACATCCTAACCACATGAAAGAAGATAATTTTTAATTAGGTGTAACATTTGTTCTATACATTCTATCTGAAATCTGAGACAACCTTTTGTAGATAATGGCCATATGAACAACATATAATAAAATCAACCCTTTAGGGATACCTATGAAGAAGCAAATTTCATTTGAAAGTGGAAATTTTGTGAAAAATATTTGGACACAGTTAACATTATAATTGGTTACATAATTGTTGCATAATACTAACATTGCATTAATTTCAAAAAGTAATCTGATAGCTATCCAAAACTACCACTTTTATAAATTTTCAAGCATTATTTAGAAAGTTACAGCATTTTAAAACTTGGGAGTTTGAGCTATAAAATCTTTGTATTGTGCTACCTTAACAAAATGCCTTAAACTTAGACAACACCTGCAATATACGTATATACATTCATATATATTATTGTACTGAAACATGCGGATTAGAGAACATGTTATTCTAAATATAAAAAAGAAGATGTGGTATGATTGCCAATGAGACAACTATCCACAAAAGACCAAAATGACACAAACATTAACAACTATAGGTCACCGTACGGCCTTCAACAATGAGCAAAGCCCATACCGCACAGTCAGCTATAAAAGACCCCGATAAGACAATGTAAAACAATTCAAACGAGAAAACTAACGGTCTTATTTATGTAAAAAAATGAACGAAAAACAAATATGTAACACATAAACAAACGACAACCACTGAATGACAGGCTCCTGACTTGGGACAGGCACATACAAAAATAATGTGGCGGGGTTAAACATGTTAGCGGGATCCCAACCCTCCCCCTTACCTGGGACACTGGTATAACAGTACAACATAAGAACGAACTATAAAAATCAGTTGAAAAAGGCTTTATTCATTTGTTTTTGTTTCATTCATATGTTTTGTCTAATTAATGATTTCATATTTACAGGATGTGTCACGGTTTTGTTATACACAGTTTCAATATACATTTGAAAAAAAGTATTGCAAGACCTGAATTTTTTTAACCTTGAAAATCAGCTTCATATTTTGGATAGAATATGATAAAATATTAATAACATTCTTATAAGATAACATTTCCACTAAAACGAATAAAAAATGTTTTTAAAAAGGTGTTTTAATTAACCACAATTTTGATACCAAAATTAAGTAATTTTTGTACAAAAAATTGCATTTCACAACTTTTACTGTAATGAACAAAAGAATGTCAGACATTTCAAAATAAAACTTAAGATGATTATTCACCTCATGGTTGATCGTTACAGGCCAAATAATCAATACTTCGTGTAGCCTCTAATCACACGGATAGTATTCTCTTAACCTCTTTAGGTCATGCCTGCCGCTTATCGACGAATGTGTTACTGAGGTAATTGCAACCATTCCTGGTGACAGGCATTGTTGTTTCATGAAGCGTGTGAACTGTGGTGGCCTTTAGCACACTTTGCGCCAAATAATGACCCATGAATGCTTAATATGATTCAAATCCGGACCACGATTAGGACAGGAAAGATAAACCGACATTCATTGAACCAATGATTCTTCCTCCAAGATGCTAATTTCCAACGTTGGTGAGTTCTGCAACATTGGATACGGGTCACTGTATGTCTGTTCGTTAACAAAGGTCTCCAAAATGGTCTTCTCGCACAATAACCAGTAGCTATGGATCGATTTCGAACAGTTCTTGTTGAACGTCTCTTGTATGGCAATAACTTCTTTTTTAAGATTGTGCTGTTTGCAAATGGTTTCTTTTTGGCATACCTTTACTCTTAGGCTTGGTTTTCTCTAGCTGATGTTTTAGAGGGTCTTCCTGATCGCGGTAGGTCTTTAACATCATTTGCTGCCTGATTTTTATTCACAAAACGACTTATTGTGGAATGGTGATGACCAACAATATGTGTAATTTGTAGCAGGACGTCCCTGCTTCTCTCATGCTGATAACCTTTCATCTTGCTCCATTTGAGAGTTGCGGAAACCCATTACATGGTCTCAATCACTAAACTTTACAAACTTAGTTATTTAAAGTGTTGGAAACAATGAGGATACAAAAACACCTGTTTTATGGTTTTCGGGTACAGTTGCTGCATGTGGAGATTAGAACTTATCGAGTCGTTATTTCTTGATTAAACTCAGGTGAGATTTAAATAATGATTAACTAGCTCTATATCAATAAATTATATCACAAAAAATAGATTTCGTCTTTTTATTTGAATTTGAATTTGGTGTTGCAATTCTTTTTTTCATGTGTATATATGTCAAATACATTAATTATTTGCTTCGTAAAATCATGTACAAAGGCAGAAATCGTTTGTCTTTCCCGTTGGTTAAACTACTTTATCGTATAATTTTGACGGTTTTTATGGACTACATGTACAACCTGCATTGTAGAATTTACCTTGGAGTTCGTTTTGTTTTTGTTCAATGATAGTTAATAGTAACGCAAACAATTCAGTTGTTAGTGTATAGAATTATGGTCCCTAGAAAATTTTCTATATGAAACTGCTGTGGGAATGTGCTTTGTTAATTGCTTAGGGAAAAAAGCAGCTATTTTCAGTTGGAATAAACAATTGAAAGATAATGTTTTTGTCTAGAAATAACGTCATTCACGTACCGTAGTCATAATTTATTTAGGCTTTAAAGTCACATGTTGTAGGCTTCTGTACTTTAATTCAGACTTTTGTTTTGCAGACTGAATATGTTGCTCAGTGTCAATTAGAATTTAGGAAAAAAATCTAACTGTCAATAAAACGAGGAAACATCAAACTCATTGATAATTACGTCACAAGTGACCTTACAGCATCAACATCATTACAACAACTGCTTGCCTGTGAACTATATTGGACACCCGCACTTCTTTTGCGGCAACCAACCTTAAACAAAAAAGAGTTCTACTGATGGTTGACAAATTTTGAATGTTGACATTGACAAATGTGAAGTGAAAATCTAAAAATGGTTTCAGAGGATTTTCACTTTTACAACAGTGAATACGCGATATCAGATTAGAACAATTGTTCCCGTAGATTGATTGTAGTTATTGCGGTTATTTCAATTTCATGAATAATGAGGCATTATATTAAAAAAAAAAATACGTTTAACAATCATTACTTCGCGCCAGTTTTGTCAATGTCAACTTGTCGAAGACTTATGTGAAACACCTTTTAATAGATATTAGTTATAGTTTTTGGATAGTGTATTTGCATGTCTTGCAACGGTAGTATTCTAGCAAAATTTGTGTTGTAAAGTTGGTTTTAAAGTTTTGGCAGCTAAAGACGCTGCATTCCATGTATATAATGACGACAGTAGTCCAGATGATAACATATCGAAAATTTGTTGATAAGAGACAAAACAACCAAACAAACAAAAACCGAACAAATCGCATCAACTTTAGCACGACCGAGATCGGGTTCGTCGAAATAGTAGGCGTCCCTACTATAATAGGTCATGTAGAACATCTTCAAAGGTAAGTTATGTATCGTGATGGCCATATCTATGAATTTGCATTATACAAAAACATCTATAATACATATGTGATAGTACTTGAAAGTTGCAGCAATCAAATTGTGTTGCCATAAACAATAAAGTTGAAAGAAGAGAGTACCAGCTATATGTTTTATTGTTCACAAAGATTGCAAATACTTTAAACAAACGTATAGTGCACGACTTTTAGGACTTTTCATCTGAAATGATTAGTTATTTTGATTTTGATTTGCTTTCCAACTGTTTAATGCCAGCCCCACTTAGTACATTTATGGAGAGGAGTCTGGAGTATCAATTAGGGAACCTGTTTTTTTCGATAAAAAAAAAAAACGTTACTCGAAGCACAAAACTGCAAAACTATTTAACATTACTTACTGTACTAAAATCTTATAATCTGAGCTTTCAACTCAAAATTGTAATCACACCATCTTTATTATCGTGTTAATATAAAGAATCTCATCAGCAGAAAAAAAACAGAATTTTCTCGTTCGGTACAAAGTTTTACAAATGAATAGCATTTTGTCTCATACAAATTCTGTATATGCTCTACCCGACGTAATTATAGATCCTTTGTTATAATGTTGAATAAATAAACCCTAAGATAAACAATCTGAAGGAACATGAACATGAACATTTGATTTTTTTTTACAGAGATGTTTATTTTTATGGATATATTTATTTCCGTATTTTATTACAAAATAAACAAAAGCGAAAGTTACCAAGGAAAAACAAAGGAACAAATACATCACACAAACAAATTGATAAATACACAGTAAAATCAAAGCAAATAAACTGGTTCAATGCTTAGATATTATATTTTGTAATACAATTATTAACTCTGATGGAATTGAGAGATTGGTATAATCCCTTCCAAATGCTGAGTGAGATATGAAATACCTAATTAGAAAAGCTCTGTATAATATTTAAAAAAAGATAAATACAAGAAACAACTTATAAGAAAATAACATTTTTTTCCATAGTATCTTAAAACTCTTGTATATCTTGAGTTTAATGTCAAACATGTACAATATCAATTATTTTATATGCTTCTTGGTATATGTCGTTGCTGCGAAATTATATACATATTGTAATAAGTTGTGATAAGAGATTGTTTTTAATATACTAAGTTTCTTCAGAATTAGGAAATAAAGTTCTGTTGATGTTGGAACTATAAACATAAGCATAACTATTAGTGCCATCACATCATCGTGACCTATATTGTCTATATTGTCTTATCAATTTGTATCATTGACAAAAATATAAGCTTTGTCTAATAATTTATTTGTATTGTTTAAAATAATTGATCTCTATTAAAATATCAAATTGAAAAATTCTTCCGGAAAAAATGATTTGAAATGTACTTGAATTTTCCGGCTATTAGAAGTGTTGCAATTATAATTACCATGACAACGAATCGAACTTTTAAAGAGCACTGTTTGTATAAGTATTTACGTGTCTGGTTTGTTTGAATATTTGTTCTATAGGGAAGCGCATGAACGGTAATTCTAAACTTTTAATTTTTTTTCAACATATAAATCTAAATTTTTACAAAATACTAAACGTTAAATAATACCTTGGCAAAACATAGGAACTGTGCATTTCTATATGGATTAAACATAAAAATTGTCACAAGACTAATTACTTCACATACATGCTTCGAAATTCTTATATTGGAATTTCGTTGATTTATTTTTCTAGTCTGTGTTTGCCATAAAGCTGTGAACGTACTTCCAAAAACAAAACGATTGAAAAATAAAAATTCAAATTAATTTTGCTTAGCAAAAACCAAGGCAAATAAAGACAAAACAAATCAAATTAAAAAAAAGCAACACCAACAGCTTAGTACACTGTTACATTTAGAATATATCCTATCTTTCCTTTCCTTTTAATCTGACAATGTTTTAATCTGTCTGAAATGTTTAATATCATTTTGGCGACACATATTTTTGAATTTATTCATGAAAATGAAGAGACTTTCATCATATTTAAATAGCTCATGATTTTTTAAAATTGTTCTTACAGATATGAAGCTTTATCAAGGAAGTCACTTTATATTTGGCGCGTTGTTAATATATAGTTACGGTAATCTTTCAAATTTATTATTTTACAACACATTTTAGGGGACCATTTATAAAAAAAACACAACTTGAATTCAGTATTATTTCTGAACAATCAACGCTTGATGAACACGAGGAGAAGTGAAGTTCAATATTAATAGACTATGTACTGGAAATGAATACTTCAAGACAGCAGTTGTGATTTAGGTTGGAACGTATGTGTTTAATGTCATATCATCTTACTGCAAAATCGATTGTTTATCAGATGCATTTTTCTAAAAAAAAAAAAAAAAACAGAGCCAGAAGGCACCACTGTTAAAAAGCAAAATGTTCAATCTTCTTAAAACATCCAATACCAAGGCTAGTAAGGTTAATACAGATCATTAGCAATATTGTATACAGAAAGATCAAGCATTGGCTATCAAGTGTTCGGTTGTAACTGTTGCTGCAAAAGTTAGACAAAGAAAATAAAAAAAAACACGCTGGACAAATATAATCATAAAGTATTGTTTCATTTTTTCACCTTGATATTAATCAACCAAGAACAAGAAAACAGGTCAAAGATCCTAAATGATAACCCACTACTGCTTCTCGTGGATCTCCTCTTGTGACTCATGAAGCAGTTACATGTATATACACACGCTTTCATTATATTGTATTAATCACACGCTCATATGCTTCATGCAAACACGTATTGTGAAAAAACAAATTCTGTGATTTTGTCAACTTTTTTGCATATATTTCTGATAGCCTCGATTTTATTGCAATTTACTAGTACCAATTGATTATCTTTTTTTATGATGTAACTTTATATATTCTACCACTGTATCAACTGTGACACAAGATGTATCCACTCGAGATTAGATTTCAAATTTAAAACGCAATACTCGTCGAGCGTTTTAAATATTGAAGATTTATCTGTCGAGAATGGATAAATATCATATTTCACGAAATTCATGAGTGAAATTCGTTTCTCTCATGATTTTAGACGATACGCAGACATTTGTAATCCTTAATTATTTTTCATTTCGTATATATACGACCTGCAAAAATATCTGTTCTTTTTCAAGGACAGTAACGTGCGATATTTCATTTGTGAAATCATTACAATTTACAAAAGTAATAATAATTGTTCATTTTTCATAAAAATAAACTAACTGACATACTATACATGTAGCTGTACATTGAGATGTTGATAATAAAACTTAATAACATGTTCCACAATTTCTTAAACATTTAACATAATGTTTTTAAGACTAAGGAGTCTTTCTGTTTTTTTTTTTTTTTCTTAATGTAGACAGATTGTCCCTTTAGGTCTATGATGCATGTAAATGATTTAATTGTCGTGGATAGCTACTATGCTGTCATTTTATAGGATATTGCAAAGTGTTTCGAAGAAAACGTAAAGCGCGCACTCCTGTTGTTATTATAGCTCTACATCCTTTCTCTCATTTATCTCTTTTCAGTTTCATAAGTTACCGAATTAAGTTATTGTTCATCTGTTTAACATTATTTATGAAATGCAGTTCACCTATATATCTATTATCAATTGTCTTGTTTTGTTTCTTTTCCGAACTTTTTAAAGTTATAGAATTGCAGTTTCAAATTATTTAACTCTTCAGTAATGTATCCAAATACAATTGTTCCTTTATAATTATCAACATCAATCATAATTTCCTAGTATGGTAATAAGCACGGTTTACGATATAATTGTGGAAAAATTTGTAAGGGTTCCGCGGAATCCAGTGTCCTCTTACTTTTACTGTAAATTGAATGCTTAACAAAAATAAGGCAAACAACCAATAAAGATATTCCTCTTGAAACTATCTTTTGAATGTAAGAAGCTTCTGTCCAAGTTTGATAAAAATCCGGGATAGTTTATGAATTTAATAGATGTTTTAAAAACTTTAACAGCAGAAAGTAAGTAATGTTTACTGGAAGAAAAACTAAGTCCATTTATAAGTAAAATACAGATACACAGGAACATAATTTTAACAACATTTCTTCTAGATACTAGCTTTTTATCATAAACACGCTTCTGTCCAAGTGTGGTACAAATAAAAACTAATATAGGAAAGTTATTTAAATTTTAAAATCTTTAACCACAGAGTAAATGTAATGTTTTCTGGCAGAAAAAAACTAAGTTCATTTATAAGTAAAATACGGGGAAAATTCCATTATAATTTTACAAAATTTACTTCTGGATACTATCTTATGGTCTAAAACAAGCTTCTGTCCAAGTTTGGTACAAAACTTGCATAGTTTAAGAAAGTTATTAAAATTTTAAAAACGTTAACCACAGAGTAAATGTAATGTTTTTTTGACAGAGACACTAATTTCATTTATACATGTTATAAGTAAAATACAGAAAAAATGGAATTTCATTTTTACAAAATTTACTTCCGGATACTATCTTATGATCATACACAAGCTTCTGTCCAAGTTTGGTAGAAATTCAATAAAGTTTAAGAAAGTTATAAAGTTAAAGTTTTATGACAGGGATACTTGCAAACTTTCTCGGGGTTAATGTGCATACGTATTTTCATTTGTGTTTTCTGTCATATCAAACATGCACAAAACATTATTGCTACTCGTTTTAGTTAGCTTTTTTGGGGGATTCGAGTTTCAATTCGGCATTGTTTGACGTTTAGCTATAAAGTAGGTTTCAAATTTCGTCCTTTTTGTATGTTACAGAGTGTAAACGATGCATCAACATTGAGACCACAGTGTATGTGGACCCTGGATCGGATGTAACTTTCAATTGTTATTGTGACGGTTCATTCGCAGGCCCGGTCATATCAACATTAATGGACACTCCAGTGTCTTACCTTATGACATACTCAGAAGGATGGCATCTGAACCCGAAATTTGACAGTGCAAAATTCATGATCGTTGGTAATTTCAACAGCGATGAATGCAATTTGAAGATTAAACATTTTTCGAGACAAAGCAGTGGCATATATCAATGTAAATATCTGTTAATGGGAAACATCTGCTCACATGTATATATTGTTGCCATAACAAGTAATTATGTTTTGGTTATATTATTTACTTGCACATTATAGGTAATAATACAGACTTAGTATGCTTTTTCTTCTTAGTCTGTTTCTCTAATCGTTTAGAGGGACGTTTATAATATTCCATTTTTCTTGGACAATCTTAAGAAATCTTTGTAGCAATGTAGTGAATATCTTTCGAACATATTTTTGTTTGTATCTACAGATATAACATCTTTTTTTTTAAATTTGTTTCCATAGACAATCTTTAACAGAGTCGTGTAAAATGTTTCGTACGGTGTCATTTAAAAAAAATGCAATCAAAGAAGTAAATAGAAAATGAGCGAAAAAGAACTAAAATATCAAATAATGGTAAATATTACAGAAACTATAGAAAGGTTAACATGTATCCTGTTTATCAGGTTAAATATATCTGTAGTTATATCGTACCACACATATCTTAAAATCGTTGTATTCGTTAGGTCATCGTTAATCTCCTGAGATAAACAGATAAGGAATATGTTTAATGTTAACATTGTCAAGTAGAATTAGTTTGATCATTTTGAATCAAACATGCTTACCTCTTCAATTCACTGCTTTAAACGAAGACTTCGTATGCTATAAAATAAAAAAACAAAGAGGAAAGTCTTGCTTTTTCAAGGAACTGCATAATTTGTTTTCACTTGAAAAAATATCAATTCAAAATGTATGGTATAAGCTATATGAAATCTAATACAATTTTTGTCTACAAAATATAGTTCTCAGAGTTGTCTTTTTCCAATAGCTATATAAAATAGTCAATGAGGTACAAAACATCGATAATGAATGTATGACGGATCAGGAGAATAAGTATTTATTAAAACTGATGTTCATTCATATTAACAGCATAGAACAAATAATTTAGTACAAGTGTTGTCTACATGTGACATGTGGAAAGTGAAGGATGTGAATCTGATAAATATATTTTTACATTGCAATGGTCATCCGAAGGGACACGTTTAATACTAAAATCGTAATTTATTGTCTCACGTATGACGCCGTTTGAACATTTTATATTGTTATCAAATTACTCATGTCTTAAACGACGTGTTTTAGTGCATACAGGCAACCAAACTAACAAGAAGATGGTCAAGTGTATCAGATACAAATGTAAATAACAGATCAACAAATATTATATCTCAAATTAATATAAAAAGTTCAATTGATATTCTAATTTTTTAAGGTCACACTAGTTTAATCTGTTAATCTCCTGTAATGAGCATGTCAGTAAAACATTACTTAAAGGCCAGTATGATCATTGAAATTTAGGTTAACAAATGTAAACAAAACGTACAAGGACAATTGTTTTATAATATTTGTGAACTTTGAAAAAAAGAACGCATATGCCAAGGAACATGCATGAACTGCAAACATGTAAAGGTAAAATAATAAAAAAAATATCATTCCTTGTGGTTATTAGTGTCAACTTGAGCGAGAGTACAACAATGGGATTCAGATAAAGAATTGAACAAACATTTAATTTCAATTGTACGCTTATTCACTTATCCATCTAATGTTTAAATAGCATCTTTTTTTTTAAAATTTAACCCATATGATACCAAAACATGTATGGTAGGCTGGACCGTACGAGTATACTCAAACGGTCCGACCGTACGCGTATAGTCGGACCGTACGAGTATACGTATAGGGTTCAAATACTCGTATGGTCTGGAACAGATACATTATGTATCAAATGAGTGTATAATGTAAAATCAATTACTTATAACTATATGGTTACCCCATATAATGTGATAATAGTTCAAGACTTTCAAAAAGGGTATTAAGTAATTAAGGGACAATTGGTTGTGTTTAGTCTGCGTTTAAGTTTTGCAAGGTTGTTTTTCGTTTTTCAGCATGTAACAGTATTCACTGCAAGCCAAGTAAAATAGAGTAAAATTGTTGATTTTATCAGTGCATGTGTGCATTATTTACAATTCAATATATAACAAACAGTCACGATATATTTGTAGATAAGACGGTCATAAATGTTGTATTTAAACCAACAGAGTTTAAAATGATCGAAGGGAGAAATGGAACTATTTGCTGTAAAGTCAACAATAATTCACTTGTTTCCTGAACTATTTTGATGAAACACAATGAAATACTTGAAAGGAAAACAGGCAACACAATGTGTGTTGCATTTTGTATCACTCAATCGAAACGATTCTGGTCATTTTACATGTTTAGCCAAAACAAATTTTGGCAGTTCAAATTTGACAACATAATTGAAAATATTGTTTAAGTTTAAATTCTAAATATCAAGCTTGATAACACGGCTTCTACTACGAAAAAATATAATTAAAGAAACAGGCCACACCAAACTTGTTTTAAAAAGACAACATGTGCAAGTTTATTGTATTTTGTAAGGATACGTTTGCGTTATGATGTTAACGAACAGACGTAAAAGAATTTTGAATAAGTAGGACTAAAAAGTGTCTAAACAACTATAAGGTCCCCATGCTATCCACCAAGCCAAGAAATGAATTTTAATGTTTGTTCAGGCTTTTCAATACTGTCTTTTCAATTACAGATGATATTTTGAATTAAACAGCCTGGCCTAATTAGGCTCATCTTCTGGGAAAGAATGTTGATTGTCTTTTAAGAGTAGAGATTCGACTGACAAAAAGTGAGTTTTAAAAGTAATAAAAATCAATATCTATATACATTTAAACAGTTTCTCATCTTGATATGGTGATTGAATAAGACAAAATAGTATTATGTTTAGCAGTAAGCATATACCATTTTTACCGTTGATGACTATTGCTACTTTGCATATCCCCCACAAGTCACTGTGAACTATACACGAAAACTGGACTATATCGATTTTATCTGTAATGCGGCTGGGGAACCAAGTAATTATACTTTTTTTGCAATGGGTACATGCATCAGAATTTCACAAACAGATTCGTCTTTTCAATGGAACACGGTCCGGAAGACTTCGTGTTAAAAACACGAACCAGTCTGGAGACACTGGATATTACATTTGTCGTGTATCAAACGGCATCCCTGATATAAAAGGAAAGACAATACAAGAGGCGAATATATCTTTCATTTCTGAAGGTATGCAGCATATTATGAAGTTTTATTGGTTTAATTTGCAGTCTGCTTTAACTGAAATATTACTATTAATTTCTAGGTCGTTGTTTTTTTTATGTTACCTTATATTTGGTCCAAATTTTCACTCCGATGAAATGTTTCCAGCTAACTGTGGAAACATATATCACAGGTTTATATAGTTGTATTGAATTATTTAAAAGAAGATAATGATATATCGTGGTCAGTAAATTAGGTTCATAATATCAAAAACTGTTGTATATATGATAAGTTTACCGTAAAAGAATACATCTGCTTCACATATGACGACGGATATCTTCCAATTGTCGTATCCAAACTCCCTTGTGTCTTCGCCTCGCATTGGCCCTTTTTGAGTAAGACCTATAACTAAGTTAATACTGTAAGTTCAAAAATTAATGCGAGGTTTTTATTATTTCGAAAAATGCGACTTGAATGTATATGAGATGTAATAAGCACTTTTTGAAGTGTAGGTTATTGAATAAAAGAACTTTAGCAATTTATCACAAACACAAATACAAATAAAGACACAAATATTAAAAAAAAAAAAAAAATCAAAACGAAAAATTAAATTAACAACAAAAAAAGGAAGAGCTATTCTTTTCAATTTCATTTACACATAATGGATGTAGACCATTAGTTGAGTCTTTTTGTATGCAGTAAAATTTGCTATTTTCAGCTGTAACGATTTTACAATTACACTTAAAATGGTTAATTACAGGACCACCCGAATTTTTGTTAGACAACATGAAAGTAGAATATGGTGCAATTGGTAATTTGATAAGCTTTTGGATTCAGATATACAGTAATGATAAGCTGCTTTCTAGCACCATTCAAAGATATGACGGACAAAACAATGTAACATCAAACACAGAACAATCAACAGTTTTATGATATATTGTAGCTCACGGTGTGAGAGTTATGGTATTAGGAACAAAGCTACGTTTTGACATAGATATACAAAACACTGATGATTTTACCAATTATACTATCATAGTTTGTAACACAAGAGGTTGCAGTAACATGACATTGGAACTAAGAGCAATTAGTAAGTACAGTAATGACTTATAGTTGATTCTGCAAATATTGCAGAGGTTTTTTTTATTAACATTTTGAAAGAGTAATATATCATACATCATGAAGCAAAACGAAATTCACATTTGCATTAAGGCATTATGCAAGTGCTGTATACATACACATGTTTTTATTGTATCTTCGTCTGCGTATTTACAGACTGATTACCTTTAAACGTCTAATGGAAACTTATAGGCCATTTTTAAATACAATTCTAGTTGTCCATTTGTTATTTATGTCAAGTCGATGAAAAAAAAACAGAATTGGAAGTTGTGGTTCCCATCGAACAATCAAAATCAAAATTTTGATAATTATATAACTGTATTCCCAGAGGAATGCTGGAAATCATACCGGATTGAGTTAAACGTATGTTTAGGCCCTATATTGTAGGTAATGTTAATAATAAACAAGTAAAGCAAATAATTAAAACCATACTTATTATGATCACTAGGAACGTATTTGTATGTTCATCAATTTCTCAATCAACGGTTTGAGAAAATACACATATATTTTGTCAGTTTTTCTGCATTCTAACACAAATTTGTTCGGGTATTAAAATGTAGTTTTTCCGGTAATATTTATGAAATACTTTAATAAAATTAATTTGAATATTATCAACATTCAAAACATGAGATAGTGCTATCTTGAACATTCTTGCTCCACGTTTTGTGGCTGTTTCAAGTTAAGGAACGTACACGGGTGTTTTCATATTTAGAAAAAAGATATTGCTACTCTATTATTGTTATTCTCTGTAGGATGCCATTAAATAGATATATCATACTCGATGTTCCTATGAATATTTTGTGATAATATGACAACTTTTTATTAAGAAAAATCCCAAAAGTAGTAGAAAACACATCCACCTATAAAGAAATCTTTTGATTTGAATAAAAAATTACCTTCGTTGCTTATTATTGCATTGTTGTATAATTTGTCATGCTTAAAGGCTATTTGCACTGTTGAGTTTTTAGCATGGCTCAATAAAGATTTTTTTTCATTTCAGGTAATGGCAGCAAGTCCTTGAGCTTTACTTATTCGTACTATCAGATTATTGGTAGTATTCTCGGAGGAAGTCTTTTATTAAGTATTATTTTGCATATTTACTTTTTCCGTAAACGAAAAATCAAATCAGGAATTGCCTCAGATATACCACTTGATGTTCAATATGATGAAATTGAAAACATTGAAATAACCAGCGCCAATATTCAAGATTTGCCAGACAATGCACAAGAAGCAGTCAGTACCATCGACCTGGCAGACCTTGAGTGGATGGCCGATCAGTTATCATCGTTCGAAAAAAATAGTTCTTCGTACAGTTCCGAACAAAGTTTATCAATGATGAATGAAGACGGATATGAAAATCCTTATCAAACGATTGACCGTGACAATATTGAAAAGCATCCATACAGTATCGTTTGTTCAAATCTATATGAAAATACAATAGTTTTCACAAAGAAAGTAAAGATTAATTATTCAAAAGAACGCAAACCATGGCTTATAATCTACAAGAAAACGTGTAAAAAGTACACAGAAACAATTATGATTTGAATTATAAAACCTATCGGCATAAACTTGATGAAATGGGTAGCCCTGTGGAAACATATACTGTGAAGGAAAAAGAAAATATAAACGCAAAGAACAAGTAGAATTAACATATCGAATCATAGAAATACAAACAACTGTTAGCTTTATTATCTGAAAAATGGTATTCAATTTAATTCAAAATTGTAAAATATTTGCTAAAACTCTAAGACATATTAATGTTTGACTTTGTGTGACAGGATATACAGTACCATAAACATTAAATCATAAAGTTTATGAAGATTTTTGTTCTTTGACATGTTTAAGTTAAGTTATCAAAATTTAACAACGGTTGATGTGTACTTTGATATATAGGATTCATTATCCGTCTATATACTGTCATTTGCGTAATCAATTATTCGCTGACTATTTTTTTTTTTATATGGATTTTGTGTTTGAATTATAAATGTCCGAATGTCCATGCTTTTATGACAACATTATACATAAAAATATATGACTTTACGATTAGCATTACATAATTTTAATTAAACAGCTGCTGAGGTGAAACAGAGGATTTGAGAGATGCAAATTATATGTAACTTGGCAATACTATGTATGTGTCTGTTACATGTATGGTGAGTTTAACAAGTTTTTTTATGTCAGTGGTTGATTTTGGTTTCTGACGATCAAATTTGATTTTTCAGTTTATCTTTAACCGTGCTGTTCGTTTCCCTTAAACATTGTGTTACATTTCGTCATGCCGTGGCTTTTTTAAACTAAAAATTTAAACATTTTTAAAATAACTGACTATATATGTTTTGATCTTAATAGGTTGTCTCTGCAGTAACCGACATGTGCTTACTCTTCACATCCATAGTATTTGTATAGAAGTGTTCATTGGCAATCATACAATAGTATTACTTAATTGTGAAGGAAGTAGAGTAATTTTTTAGAGTACAATATAAAGGAATCATATTTTAATGTCATTCCAGTGGGAGATTAATACACCAAGTTCTACATAATTATTGCCTGTACAAAGTCAGGAATATGATAATTTTCTTTCATTCGTTTCGTGTGTTTGATTTTGCCATTTGTTCGTGGTATTATAGAAATTTTCGTTAAAATAGATATTCTAAATATTTTGTTATTTTTTTTTTTTGTTTGCCTTATTCTGGTCAGTGTGATGGTTACTCAAAATCTGACTTGCTAACCATAAATGTTATAAAAGAGACGAATTTCACCAGATAGACATTTAGAATCATAAATAGAAACTAGAATGGCAACGTCAAGGCTAAAAAGGAAAAAAGACAAACGGACAAATAAAAAAGTACACTACATTGAAAAACTAAAGACTATGTAACACAAACCCAACAAACACTGGGGGTGATCTGGTGTGTCCGTAAAGCTACGCAAATCTTGCATCACATGTGGCATCCGTCGTGTTGCATATTTTATTACAAACCCAGTAAATAGTTTAATTTGGTGTGTCACATTCGCAAAAATGGAACGGAATTGATCTTATGACATAAGGAACATATCCGATATAATATGTGAAACGGATATTAAGTAACGGTCCAACAACTCTTGATGGCGTCCGAAATGTGTTTACGAAGGGGTGATTTCAGCCGACCCCTGTTGTCAACTTCTAGATTTGAGTCTAGATATGAGGCAGACTTTACTATATCTGTTATATGCCTTATCTCTAGTTCGAAGGGTTAAATGCGTTCAACGAAAAAATCGGCAAGGAGAGGGGCATAATTGGTTCCCACAGAAAAGCCGATAGTATGAGGAAAAACACGTCCTTCAAACGTAACTAATGAGTTGTGAATCAAGAAACCAAGAATCTTGATAATGTCACTGTCAGAAAATATTTTGTCTGAACGGAGTGATTTAAGCAATGTGGGATTTATCCTCCATAAACAAGATAGTTGGGAGAATAATTAGGAAAAGTGTAGATGAAAGAGTCTTAGATTGTATGTTCCCTAAAAAAGGTCTTTGGCTTTTTAGTATGTACATTTGATTCACGCCACCTCCAGAAAGTTTCCTCCCTTTCACAGCGACTTATTAATGTGATACTTATATGATCTACGCATTGTCATTTACTGCACTGTTTAAATAATTTACATTGTTGTCAGTTTATTTCTTAAATTTGAATTCGACAATTGTATTTATTTATATAAAAAAAGTCTTATTTGAATCTTTGTGTTCTAACATATCATTTGATCTGAATTCATAAGTAGGCAGTCTATTTTATAAACATCGTGTGTAACATTAAGCAGTCTCTTTATCAGGAATAACAGAGACAGTTTTTTTTTGTTCGTATTCTATGACATTAAATCAACTAAGGGACATTTTTCCACTCTTTAAATGATTTGTTACAAATATTTATATATATGTTTTTTTTTATTAAATTTTGGAATAAAATTGAAAAAGATTCATCATGCTTATAATTCGTCTATCTGCCAATCACATTGTATTACTTTAAACGGTTAATAGTATGCGACATTCACTTTTGGCTGGAAGATACTCGTTACGGGGAGTTTTATTCGTTTCTGGATATCTGGAAAATTATTCTTTCTTTTTGTTTTACATGCCGTTTCTTTTATTTATCTTGGTGTATACTTAGCATTTGTAAAGGCAATGCACTTGCGATATCCACAGGCTATACCTTTAGAGATCAAAAGATGATGATGCAACATGCACAAATACATTATTCGATTTAAAACAGCAGAAAATACATGTATCCTACAAATAGAGAAAAACGTGAGAAACGTTATGCAATAGCACTAGACATGATGGTGAAATATTATTATGATGTTAACGGAGGTAAACTCAGAAACACGCATCAGATTCCTGGTTAATAAAGAGATATTTTCATTTTTGGAAGAACATGAAAGCCCTACAATTTCAACATAATGTTCAAATACGGCAAAGGCAATCTATTAACGTTTGTAAAATATGAAAAAGCAGAAAATGTATTAATATATTCATTTTAACCCAATTCTACTATACATTTTATAAGCATATTATACAAAGCCCTATATTTTGCTGTCATTTTTAATACTTTCATACTGAACACAAATCATCAAATATAGGATATATAGAGTGTTTTTTTCTGGTTTGAAATATATGAACACGGAAATATTTGATAGGGGCAATGTGTCATCAAACAATATAATTATTTCAATAGGTGATTTCCGATTTCCTTAAAAGTTTGCAATAATGACAGGAATAGATTTGTATCATTTTTATTGAATACATATTTTATTAAAAAAAATGACAAATTAATTTCAATTTTGTTCACAGTTTTCTTTTTTTCAATGATGCATTTGATCCTCTATTATGGGATCTATATACGAATATCTAAGGTCAGTAACTGCTAAAAATCTTTAAAAAGATCATTTATTGTACTATTATTTTGTACAAATGTTGCATTTGATAATTTTAAAAACACATCGTACAAATTTCAATACAAACTATGTGGGGTACACCCAACTTAGACATCCACTTTATATAAACAAATATATGAAGTGTTGGTAATGTTGAAAAATTCTTAAAATAATATAACGAGTTCTAAATAATCTAAATAAACAAATACTTCCTTTAAAATAAGAAAAAGACAACACATTTAGTGTTATTCTCATATGATATAAGTACCTACTGCCAAATGTTTGTTTCTTTAAATTTGAACGACAAATATAAAACAGGCATGAATTCTAGTCTTAATGTGTACAGCATTTCCATTGGAACTAACTTATAAGTCCCGCAGCACATAACTATGTGGACATATATACAGGATGGTGGAAGGTAAACTCATTGATAATAATTGAATGTTAAGCAAAATTATTTAAGAATAGTAAATATTGCGATTATGAACGATGTATTTTTATACGATATTATAACATATACCATCATTATATTAAACAATGTAAAATAACAAAGTAGAACCACATATGTTACCTGCTATGCTATTTTATAAGCTTATTTTCATTTTCGAATCATACCGAATTGAAATTCAGGATGATATTGTAGCTTTGATGCATTGTACATTACATTTTGTTTGTAATGAAAGTTATCATATATTAATTAAGAATACTATACATTAACTACCTTAAAATTCTTTCTTTTTTTCAAAACAACACAATTTATGCTTTTCTCGTCATATAACCCATTTATAACATGTTTAATGTAAGTGTAAATGTAGGACAGCCAAAAATAAGTAACAGTTATAAATACATTTTCATGATTGTAAACCTATGATTTATATCGATGTTATATTTGAAAAGTGTGCGAATACGGTTCGGAAAAAGAACGTTCTTGAAATGTTCATGGGAAAAGGACGAATCGTCAATTGTTTACAGTAAAAGGGCAAGTTGTACAATGTCAGCATTTCAAAGGAAACAACAATAGAAAGCTGTTATATATAAAATCCAACAGCAATCAGTTAGAACTTTAAAAATAAATATTCTCGAAAATTTGATATACTTTTTTCAGTTTTTGATTTTGAGTACCATTACAACATAAGTCTGTCTACTTTTATAATGATTATACATATTCCTAAGCCTCTTTGTCCACATTTATATATATATATGAAAAGAATTATTAGTTTCTATCAGATTGCGGATACAGTTAAAGGAATCAGTTTGTTCAGTTGAAGAAGGTGTATTGAATGTTATAATTATGTAATTCTAATTTCTTCTTAATGTTCAGAAGATGAAAGTTTTAAAATTGCAAAAAATTGAAAACAACACATTTAATAATTTCTTGCGTCTGAAGCGCTTTTCTGGATTTACTTTCACCAGGAACGCTTAAAACCAAACATTTATAACCCGGAGATATATAAGTACCGAAAATCGTTGAAGAGCTATATGTCAAAATACCTTAAATAAATAGCCAATTGTATCTAAAGCCAACTTTGCCTGAGTGTGTTGAAACCTTAGTTTCATAATAATTTCAATATTTATTAACGGACAATTTTGGTAAAATTTTGTCAAATCATGTCAGTACCAAAGCACTGACTACTGAGCTGATGATACCCTCGGGGACGGATAGTCCAGCAGCAGAGGTATCAACCCAATGACTTAAAAAAATTGAAAACAACACGTTTAATAATTTCTTGCGTCCGAAGCGCTTTTCTGGATTTACCTCCATTAGGAACGCTCAACGCAAAACATTTGAAATCCGAAGATAAATAAGTACCGAAAATCGTAGAAGAGCTATATGTCAAAAATACCTAAAATAAATAGCCAAATTTATCTAAACCCAACTTTGCCTGAGTGTGTTAAAACCTTAGTTTCATAATAATTTCAATATTTATTAACGGACAATGTTGGTCAAGTTTGTTAAATCATGTCAGTACCAAAGCACTGACTACTGAGCTGATGATACCCTCGGGGACTAATAGTCCAGCAGCAGAGGTATCAACCCAGTGATTTAAAAAAAAATTGAAAACAACACATTTAATAATTTCTTGCGTCCGAAGCGCTTTTCTGGATTTACCTCCATTAGAAACGCTCAACGCAAAACATTTGAAATCCAAAAATAGATAATAAACGGAAATTGTTGAAGAGCTATATGTCAAAACTACATAAAATTAATAGCCAAATTTATCTAAAGCCAACTTTGCCTGAGTGTGTTGAAACCTTAGTTTTATAATAATTTCAATATTTATTAACGGACAATTTTGGTAAAGTTTGTTAAATCATGTCAGTACCAAAGCACTGACTACTGAGCTGATGATACCCTCGGGGTCTGATAGTCCACCAGCAGAGGTATCAACCCAGTGATTTAAAAATATTGAAAACAACACGTTTAATAATTTCTTGCGTCCGAAGCGCTTTTTCTGGATTTACCTTCATTAGGAACGCTCAACGCAAAACATTTGAAAGCGAATATAGATAATAACCGAAAATCGTTGAAGAGCTAAATGTCACAACTACCTTAAATTAATAGCCAAATTTATATAAAGTCAACTTTGCCTGAAGGAGTTGAAACCTTAGTTTCATAATAATTGCAAAATTGATTTACGGACAAATTTGGCAAAGTTTGTTAAATCATGTCAGTATCAAAGCACTGACTACTGAGCTGATGATACCCTCGGGGACTGAAAGTCCACCAGCAGAGGTATCGACCCAGTGATTTAAAAAAACTGAAAACAACACGTTTAATATTTTCTTGCGTTCGAAGCAGTTCTCTGGATTTACCTCCATCAGGAACGCTCAACGCAAATTTTAAAAACCAAAGATGGATAATAACCGAAAATCGTTGAAGAGCTGTATGTCAAAAATACCTAAAATAAACAGCCATAGTTATCTAAAGCAACTTGCCTGAGGAACTGAAACCTTAGTTTCATAATAATTTCAATATTTATTAACGGACAATTTTAGTAAAAGTTGTTAAATCATGTCAGTACCAAAGCACTGACTAATGAACTGATGATACCCTTGGGGACTGATAGTCCACCAGCAGAGGTATCGACCCAGGAATTTAAAAAAAAATTGAAAACAACACGTTTAATAATTTCTTGCGTCCGAAGCGCTTTTCTGGATTTACCTCCATTAGGAACGCTCAACGCAAAACATTTGAAATCCGAAGATAGATAATAACCAAAAATCGTTGAAGGGCTATATGTCAAAACTATCTAAAATTAATAGCCAAATTTATCTAAAGTCAAGTTTGCCTGAACGAGTTGAAACCTTAGTTTCATATAAGTTTTAATATTAATAAACGGACAATTTTGGTAAAGTTTGTTAAATCATGTTAGTACTAAGCACTGACTACTGAGCTGATGATACCCTCGGGAAATGATATTCCACAACAGAGGTATCAACCCAGTGATTTAAAAAAATTGAAAACAACACGTTTGATAATTTCTTGGGTCCGAAGCGCTTTTTTGATTAACCTTCATTAGGAACGCTCAACGCAAAACATTTAAAAAATCCAAAAATAGATAAGTACCGAAAATCGTTGAAGAGCTATATGTCAAAAATACCTACAATAAACAGCCATATCTATCTAAAGCCAACTTGCCTGAGGAGTTGAAGCCTTAGTTTCGTAATAATTTCAATATTTTTTAACAGACAATTTTAGAAAAAGTGGTTAAATCATGCCAGTACCAAAGTGCAAAAGTATAGAAATTTTGTTTTATAGTTTTAATAGGAGATACACCATTACACCTGGATGAACCACTTCAACTGAATTTAAAATATATAGCTATCTGTATTTCGTTTTATCAAAAGTAGACATAGAACATTTTAAATATTACACAACAAATATGTCTAGGTAAGGTCATCGATAGACTGAAGATGAATCATTATAAGTCCAAATCTCCCAAACTTCCATCTTTAATTTAGCAGAAAGATCAGAAGCAATATTAGATATTTATGATAGATGTCCACAAAAGTCGCAGTTGCGTTAGCATGTTGTATTCAAAATATGTTTCACTTAATAAGTTGACGCCTGGTAACAATAATTTTTAAATATAAATTAGACAAAACACTTAAACATCAAAGTGTGTTTTCAGATATCGTTTTTAATTTCTTCTGGTATTTAATTGTCGATTCCTAGTATTTACTATTGTTACATTCTTTTTAAGATTTACTGTTTTATTTGAAATTGAATTTCGTTTTGTTTTGACGAAAAAACACGCTTCCACAGTGTTTGCAACCCAAAATTATCTGATTGATGTATTTGTATGGTATCATTATATAATACACTAATGTTTTCACAAATCTGTCATCAACATTTGATGAACTAAGTGACTATTATTGGTAAAATAGTGTGTTATGAACCAAATACAATATAAATATTGAATGTATTGACCCCTTATAATCTGTTTTAGATCACATGCTATAACGAACCATATTACCGCATTCTAACATGTTATTTTTAAAAGACCAGTTACCTATCAAAGTGATCAGGTGTTTAATATCTAGAACTTACTGTCATTGGTCTGTACAAAACAAATGCTAACATTAACATATGGTTTAAATGTATTTTATAAATTTAAACCAATCGCTCATTATCAATTTCTGTGTGTGTTGAAACCGTTCAGACTGATCCCCAACAACGAGTTTTATGTATTTATGTATCAAAATAAACCACGCCTACTGTTCTGCTATGAAAGAAGGACAAAAGATACCAGAGGGACATTAATAGCACGATAAAAATTATAACGTTATTTAACAAAACACAAAGACAAACAGACAAATAATAGTAAATAAGACAAAACTTTAAAAAAAACTTAAGACTAAGCAATATGAACCCCACCAAAAACTGGGATGATCTCAGGTGATCCGGAGTGGAAAGCAGATTCTGTCCACATCTGGCACCCGTCGTGTTGGTAATGTTATTACAATCCGGGTAAATAGTCTAATTCGGTAGGTCACATTCGTAAAAAAAAAGGACCCGGATGTTAGTAACGACTTCAGAAACATATTTGGAAATCGCAAATGCTTTTAACAATTTAAATTGCTAGAAATGTACGGGAGGTAAGATAAACAATAACATAATTGTACATGTTGTAGACTAGATAACATCAAAAACCTGGAAATCGCATGGCTAGTCACAAATAAGTTTATAACTTATGTTAAAGTATGGCAGGCCAGCTTTTAAAAGTCATGCTTCTTACAGTGGCAGTTGCAGGTAAGATTATGTAAATAAAGATTATTAAGTAAAGCTTCTGTTAACCATGTTTATGTAATACGATGTACTTTTTTTCGGTATTAAGTGCATGAAACACACAGCTATTTAATCATATTCTTTATCATTACCATAATCGTCATCATTATCGTACATGTTATGTAATTGTCGTTGTTTCCTGTTTTTGTGTAAATTCACTTTTAATAATGAAAAATAAAACAACACTTATTTTACAATTTAACCAAGTGAAAATTAAAAAAAATAGATGAAATGGGCCATGCAATCAAAAGTACTTACGATGCTTTGTATTGATGTGAATGCTGCAATTAATGAATTTAAATATATTGATGAATAATATATTCATAAATATCAATGGATAAATTATTAAAACTGTATAGCAATACATAAGATGGTTTATATATCTTTATCATATGTTTAGTAGTAAATACAGTAGTTTTGCATATGTGATAAATAGCCTGCTGTTTAATCCATATCGCGCAACTTTGGTGCGCACCCTTTATCGCATACCCTTTATCACACCCCTACCCTTTATCGCATACCCTTTATCGCACCCCTACCCTTTATCACACCGCTACTTTTTTTTTTTTTTTTTTTTTTTACATAAAGTCAGTTTTTTTTTTTTTTTTGCTTATGAAAAATTTTCCTCAAATTTTTTTTTATGACGTCATTGTTTGGTATGTGACGTCACGAACGTCGTTTTCATATTGTATGTGACGTCAAGAACGTCAAAAAAAATCTTATTTTTTGGCACACTAAATGCAACTATAAAAAATACAAGAATAAATAAAATATTTTTAAAACAACAGCACGTAAATTGTAAGGTAACCAAGGTGCTTCGGATTAGTAATTGAGCAGTTCTTTTTTAAGGCCATTGAAACAAGACAAAAGTAGATCTGAAGGTAACCCAGTGTTATGAATCAGAAAACAGTTCATATAATACTCTTCTGTTGAAACATATGATAAAGCGTATAATACATGGCAAAATCCGTATCACATGCCGTATCACCCTCGACCAATATCATCCCTCGGGCCTAAAGGCCCTTGGGCTGATATTGATGTCTCGGGATGATACGACATATGATACGGATTTTGCCATGTATTATTCTCTATTTATCATATGTTTAGTAGTAAATACAGTAGTTTTGCATATGTGATAAATAGCCTGCTGTTTAATCCATATCGCGCAACTTTGATGCGCACCCTTTATCGCATACCCTTTATCACACCCCTACCCTTTATCGCATACCCTTTATCGCACCCTTACCCTTTATCACACCGCTACTTTTTTTTTTTTTTTTTTTTTTTACATAAAGTCAGTTTTTTTTTTTTTTTGCTTATGAAAAATTTTCCTCAAATTTTTTTTTATGACGTCATTGTTTGGTATGTGACGTCACGAACGTCGTTTTCATATTGTATGTGACGTCAAGAACGTCAAAAAAAATCTTATTTTTTGGCACACTAAATGCAACTATAAAAAATACAAGAATAAATAAAATATTTTTAAAACAACAGCACGTAAATTGTAAGGTAACCAAGGTGCTTCGGATTAGTAATTGAGCAGTTCTTTTTTAAGGCCATTGAAACAAGACAAAAGTAGATCTGAAGGTAACCCAGTGTTATGAATCAGAAAACAGTTCATATAATACTCTTCTGTTGAAACATATGATAAAGCGTATAATACATGGCAAAATCCGTATCACATGCCGTATCACCCTCGACCAATATCATCCCTCGGGCCTAAAGGCCCTTGGGCTGATATTGATGTCTCGGGATGATACGACATATGATACGGATTTTGCCATGTATTATTCTCTATCATATGTTTAGTAGTAAATACAGTAGTTTTGCATATGTGATAAATAGCCTGCTGTTTAATCCATATCGCGCAACTTTGATGCGCACCCTTTATCGCATACCCTTTATCACACCCCTACCCTTTATTGCATACCCTTTATCGCACCCCTACCCTTTATCACACCGCTACTTTTTTTTTTTTTTTTTTTTTTTTACATAAAGTCAGTTTTTTTTTTTTTTTGCTTATGAAAAATTTTCCTCAAATTTTTTTTTATGACGTCATTGTTTGGTATGTGACGTCACGAACGTCGTTTTCATATTGTATGTGACGTCAAGAACGTCAAAAAAAATCTTATTTTTTGGCACACTAAATGCAACTATAAAAAATACAAGAATAAATAAAATATTTTTAAAACAACAGCACGTAAATTGTAAGGTAACCAAGGTGCTTCGGATTAGTAATTGAGCAGTTCTTTTTTAAGGCCATTGAAACAAGACAAAAGTAGATCTGAAGGTAACCCAGTGTTATGAATCAGAAAACAGTTCATATAATACTCTTCTGTTGAAACATATGATAAAGCGTATAATACATGGCAAAATCCGTATCACATGCCGTATCACCCTCGACCAATATCATCCCTCGGGCCTAAAGGCCCTTGGGCTGATATTGATGTCTCGGGATGATACGACATATGATACGGATTTTGCCATGTATTATTCTCTATATAAACCATGCTTTTGTTGCGTCAGTACTGATCTTTCAATACCAATGATTTTCTTTTATTCAGATCTTTATACCTTATTAATTCTGACTTTTTATAATAAATGCACCATTTGAATTTGTATACAGGTGTGACGAGAAATTATTTCGAGTTTTAAAAAATAATCTTGTACATGGGTAAAGTGAATAATTTGAAAAGGTTTGTTCAAAAACATATTGTAAACAAAATTACCAACTTGCCAAATCGAAAACTTTGATCTACTGTCTTCTTTTAAATCTATATATTGTCAATGAAGGGTCGAAGAATTGTTCACATTGTGAAATTTCAATTTCCAGGTAGCTACATACCAACAACACCTGTTGTTATGGGATACATCTTCCAATTGATGCTTTATTCCAAAACTTGCACCTCCTATCATAATTTCCTTGATATATATTTCTTCCTACATGTAAACTTGTAACAATGAGTTTTAATTTTTTAAGCTAGCGTCATTAAATCGCCCTTTACAGAGGCTGTTACGAATTTTTTGGTCGTAATGGAATACATCTTTCGCAAATTACCATAGCTTTTTTCTAGTGTTCGTTATCATAATTCCATCCTCTTTTTTTTCAAATGTAACACTATCAATCTAAACTGTTCGCCAAATTTTGGCAACACAACAGGTACCATGTGTGAAACAGAATCGGCCTTTTCTGATAAAATTTAGATCGCTCCCGGTTTCGATGGTTTCATGTTGCTTGTTCTTTAGTTTTTTTATTCTGGTTTTTGGACTGTTTATGGCCTATTTTTATGTATGAGTTTGAATATAAACTGTTGTACATTCTTCCGCGGTTTTTGGTAATTTGAATTTGAAAGGTGATGCCTTGATGTGTATGATGAAAATAATTTACATTCTCGAAATTGCATCTTTTTCACAGGAAACGCCTTTGATAAAGATTGTCCCAAATATACTCCAGGTAAAATATTTTGACATAAAACATGAAGAATTAGAAAGAATAAAAGTTATCTATATGAATGGACCATTAGAAAAATTCCCTAAAGGCCCTTGGGCTGATATTGATGTCTCGGGATGATACGACATATGATACGGATTTTGCCATGTATTATTCACTATATAAACCATGCTTTTGTTCCGTTAGTACTGATCTTTCAATACCAATGATTTTCTTTTATTCAGATCTTTATACCTTATTAATTCTGACTTTTTATAATAAATGCACCATTTGAATTTGTATACTGGTGTGACGAGAAATTATTTCGAGTTTTAAAAAATAATCTTGTACATGGGTAAAGTGAATAATTTGAAAAGGTTTGTTCAAAAACATATTGTAAACAAAATTACCAACTTGCCAAATCGAAAACTTTGATCTACTGTCTTCTTTTAAATCTATATATTGTCAATGAAGGGTCGAAGAATTGTTCACATTGTGAAATTTCAATTTCCAGGTAGCTACATACCAACAACACCTGTTGTTATGGGATACATCTTCCAATTGATGCTTTATTCCAAAACTTGCACCTCCTATCATAATTTCCTTGATATATATTTCTTCCTACATGTAAACTTGTAACAATGAGTTTTAATTTTTTAAGCTAGCGTCATTAAATCGCCCTTTACAGAGGCTGTTACGAATTTTTTGGTCGTAATGGAATACATCTTTCGCAAATTACCATAGCTTTTTTCTAGTGTTCGTTATCATAATTCCATCCTCTTTTTTTCAAATGTAACACTATCAATCTAAACTGTTCGCCAAATTTTGGCAACACAACAGGTACCATGTGTGAAACAGAATCGGCCTTTTCTGATAAAATTTAGATCGCTCCCGGTTTCGATGGTTTCATGTTGCTTGTTCTTTAGTTTTTTTATTCTGGTTTTTGGACTGTTTATGGCCTATTTTTATGTATGAGTTTGAATATAAACTGTTGTACATTCTTCCGCGGTTTTTGGTAATTTGAATTTGAAAGGTGATGCCTTGATGTGTATGATGAAAATAATTTACATTCTCGAAATTGCATCTTTTTCACAGGAAACGCCTTTGATAAAGATTGTCCCAAATATACTCCAGGTAAAATATTTTGCCATAAAACATGAAGAATTAGAAAGAATAAAAGTTATCTATATGAATGGACCATTAGAAAAAATGAGAACATACAATTGTTCAGATATACATGTAAATATCTTTTATGTAAAGGCAAAGCAGTGTAAACGTTTTATATGTGACAACTAAAAGTATTGCTACCATATCTTTGAAAAAAATAATTTGCATTTGAAAAAGTCTAGTTAACGTCAATTGTTCCCTGATACTGAAATATCAAATAACTGTGTTGGGTTTATTCCATGTTATTCAAACTACAAATACAACATATATGTGTAGGAATCGCTTTCACAAAAGCTTATACATAAGCATGATAAGATTGGGTGATAACTGGGATACATTTTTAACAAATCATACACAATTTTCTTGCAAGCGATAAAATCTTAATAATTGTGTTTTAGTAATAAGTGTGTTTAAGTTAAGCTTGTCGTTTCATTTTGCTTAATGTAGGTGCAATGGCATGCCATAAGACTCTAAACTCAGTGGTTGTTACATCTGGAGATAGTTTGACATTAAACTGTACCTGCTTTAATAAGTCAAATGGTATATTGATTGGCCCAAATAACATACCATACACACATGGAACCGTTTTAAACCCAAGTTTAAACAAGTCAAAATACAAGGTGTTTGGTGGATATGATGATAACAAATGCTATCTAAAGATTACGAACATTTTGCCAGATGACGATGGTACATACATGTGCTACTATATAAGCTTGGAAACATTGTACATAGTAATATACAACGTAGTTACAACAGGTAAGTTACATTTGTATAGCAAACATTTTCTGACAATTTTTCTGCAACAAATGATTCCTTTTAAGATTTACACTTGCAACAGAAAATGTTAACGATATTGAAGAATTATTCACAAAAATATGTTATCAAAATAAATAACTTCAATTACTTAATTGTTTTACAGGATTTACTACAGATAATGATTGTCCACAATACATACCAGGTAAATTAATCTATAGCATATTTTGTATTAAATAGCTGTTTCTGTATTGGCCCTGTTATGAATTCGAAGTTAGCTGTATTTAACCAGAGACTCGAAGAGTCGAGTGCCAATATAGCTGGTTGAGAATATAAAACAGGTGAAATACAAAAACTGTCAGTTTATTACAATTTTAAGAAATTATTTTAATTCTGTTACTAAGAATAAATTACAAAGATATAAGAAACTTACCGAGAAGAAAAATTTCATATCAAAACTTGTCTTTTTGCATTCACGTCTATGAATTTTTTGTCAACATTGTCTGATGTAATTTCTGATTTTAAAAAAGAAATGAAAATATTACGTTCGCAATCAGAAAACCGAAATAATTCATATAACTGACAAATTGGACAGTTAAGATTGTATGTATATTTAGCGAAGAGAGAATGAAAACAACTGAAATCAAATATGCCAGTCTTATAATAAATAGTTTCAAATTAAATGTTATCTAGAAAGTAACTACCACTTATTATTGTAGAAATATAAATATAGTTCTGTACACTTTGTCTGCATACATGGACGACTCATCAGTAGTGCTTGAATAAAACTAATTGGTAGGTCGACCCAAATCAATTACGAAGATTTACAGGTTTGATTAAAAAAAAAATAATATGAGTGCCAGATACAGCTTCGGAAATCTAATATGCTTAGACGAAGCACTTTATCAACCGTAAATTACAGAAAATGAAAAGGAATGAATGTTTGGGATGCATAAATATTTTGACACGTTCGGTTTGTGGTTTGAGAGATGTTTTCCTGCTTTATATCAATGTAATGAGTTAAGGCCTGTTCAATTTATTTTGATGGTTATTTTTTGTGTTGAGTCTTTACACTGCTTGTCCATGTTAGGGGAGGATTCAGCCCCACATTATTTGAATGCTTTCCCATTTCTGAAATCTGTAGTTTAGTGGTTATTGTTGGGTCATGTCTGTCATATTTTTTTTCCCATAAATCTGCTTACCCTCGAGAATCACCTTAAATCACTTTTTTTGGTGGTGGGATGTCGTGTTGCTCGTTTATTTGTGCTGTATGCACTGTCATTAATCTGTCTGTATTTTCTTTTTTTACTAATTACGGTTACAATTTATTTCAACTTTTTGACGTTTCTTTTATAATATTTGCTCCTGTCAATAGGCAGTAATTAGCGATAAACTCATTTAAAGATATTTTTCAACAACTTTTGATGGCGATTATGCAATATAAATCAGCATTGTATCAGTACAGGTTCAATATCTTTTTTTGTCATTTAATTATACATGTGATAATGAGATTAAAGATAACTTGTATAAGCTTCCAACAACATCTTTCTGTTTTATTTACTAACATTTACTAATTGGAACGATATATAGGGTTTGTACATTCTTCACACTGGTTTATGAACGACTTGATTGGTCACACAAATAACGCAGACAATAATTTTCTTTTTTTGTCGCTTGCATTTTGTGAATGTCAATAATTTCTTTCCGATGCATTTTTTTTATATTTTTGTATTTTATTTTTTTTTAGATCGTGGTTTTATTTGTCTTTATTCAGATCTTCCTGAGCATCCTGAGAACTTGACAGCAGTTTTCAATTCTACCACTATTGTTGTTCATTGGCAGCCAGGATTTGACGGAGGACATCCACAACAGTTTTATATTGAGTACAGACCAGAAACAAGATCTGAATGGGAAGTTGTAGGTCCAATATCGCAATCAAATTTCACTATTGACCAAGAAATGAAGTACACACTTAACTACATTCTATTCGCGAAAAAGTATTATATACGAATGTATGCTGACAATGCAGTTGGGCAAAGTAATTACACACATTTATTTTGTGTAGACATGGAAGGTAGGCATAATAATCTTCTTTGGTGACATAAAAACAATTTAATGTCAATAGATGTGTATTGTATTGTATTCACAGGAATTTAACTTGTTTTAAGATTTTTCTTTTTTCTTTATTTCATTTTGTGATAAGTCATTCTCTATATGTATTTGGTGGTATTATGCATGTAGTGTTAATGTATACAAATCTAGAATAGAAAGTTATTTAAACTTTTAACGCATGCATAGCATACGTTGATTTTTTGTTTTGTAATAAAGATGCCAACAGGAAAACTTTAATAAGAGAGAAGAGAACATCATATCTTGAACATACATTTTTCATTATTTTAGAAAAAACAATCGTTCAAGCATGTTAACAACAATTTATCGATTAAAATGAGTTATATTTGTAATGGAACTTCTATGCATTCACACATTTTAAGTAAATAAAACAACGTGTTTAAAGCTAAGTTATTGCAGCTGTCTATTAGCAAAACACATATTGGCAATACTTCACAGTGTCGTGCGTTGTAGCTATCACCTATACTATTTGTTTCTTCTTTTATCTATGGTTAATATTTAATCGATAATCAAGTTCATTGTCGACCATATAAAATCATTAAAATGTTCTTATGTTATTTAGGGTCGCTTTATTAGCTAATGAAGCACATTTATCGTTTTAAAATTTCTTACAATGGCTCACGGCTTTACTATTACAACACTCTTTCTTGCATACACGGAATAGGTTATTGTATATCTTAATGATAAACATTTATACAAATCATGATCTAAATGTTTATTGTACTGAGAGCAAATATGTTGTATTTCATTTTTTTCATTATAGCTATATACTGCAGCTACAACTCCGAGAAATATAATTATCTTGTCTGGCAGATAATCAGCACTTTGTTGGGAGGAATTCTTATACTCAGCATGTGCTTGAATATTCATTGCTTACTGACTCGAAAGAAAAATTCCGAAAATCTGCAAGAAAGTCAATACTATGATATTCAACCCATTAATGATAACAACATAAACAATTCGAGTACCCAAGGCATGCGGATCTATGTACCGGAAACAGAAATAAACGTCTACAGATTATCGTCGGAAGGTATCGAAAGCATTACATCTTCATTTCAAAAGGCGACCTCGTCTGAAAGCTCGGTACGGAGTGTATCAAATTTACTGCTTAATGAGAACGAATATGAAAATCCTTATCAAACGATTGACCATGAAAATATTGAAATGAATCCGTATAGTATCATAACTTCAGATAGGTATCAAAACACAACAATTTTTCAAAAAGATATCCGAGCTAACAACATTGATCATGCCATTCAAAATGTCAAAGAAAAAGATCCATGGCTTATAATTTACAAAAATGTTAAATACATAGATAAGAACCATGAGTCGATATATGAAGTCCTCGATACAGAAAATAATGAATTTCCATAGATTCTTAGGCGTGGAGTATAAGAAAAAGACAAGTAGGAATTAATTCGTTGAAAGTTTTGAACTTAATTGTATTTACAGGAATGATTACACACTATCTTATACATTGATATATGTATATATAGCTCTACAGGAGCAAGATAAACTACAAGTATTTAATATTAGTTTTTTGTGTGTCGTACATATAATTTGAAGTTGAAATGATTAACTACCGCTCATTTACTTGGACAAATGAATGAACCAAGACATGCATATGACATCTGTTTTTATTTGACATGTTGGTAAATAAACTCTACCGTTTGATTTTGTCCATTTCACGGACTTCCCTGCTTTTTTAATTCACCTTTTAGTTCGGTTTACTTGTTTTATCATGTTTTCTCGTTGGAATGGTTTAAAATAATTTAAAAAAAAGTGTTGAAACACGACATGCAATCTGTATTTCTTAAAAGTTTATTTGGCATGAGCCTGAAATTCTTTAATCAGGAACCTTCTGAAGGATGGTATTCATTTGCGTGTACTGGGAATAAGGTTTCTACTATTTAGCTGGCAATTATGATTGAATTCAGCGTAATATATAGGTAGAGCGCCATTTGAATACCTTGTAACACATCTGATTATACTCCTTATTTACGTACAGAAAGGTAAAATGTTGCGTTTTATCAATCACTTAAGGAAAACGTTCTTCATTTTATCAGGCTCTCACGTTCATAATTTTCTGTTTACAAAACTTTGAATTTTTCGAAAAACTAAGGATTTTATTACCCCAGGAGTAGAATACCTTAGCCGTATTTGGCACACCTTTTTGGAATTTTGGGTCCTCAATGCTCCTCAACTTTGTATTTGTTTTGGCTTTTTAACTATTTTGATCTGAGCGTCACTGATGAGTCTTATGTAGACGAAACGCGCGTCTGGCGTATAAAATTATAATCCTGGTACTTTTGATAACTATTTACACCACTGGGTCGATGCCACTGCTGGTGGACGTTTCGTCCCCGAGGGTATCACCAACTCAGTAGTCAGCACTTCGGTGTTGACCTGAATATCAATTATATGGTCAATTTTATGAATTTTCTGTTTACAAAACTTTGAATTTTTCGAAAAAAAACTAAGGATTTTATTACCCCAGGAGTAGAATACCTTAGCCGTATTTGGCACAACTTTTTGGAATTTTGGGTCCTCAATGCTCCTCAACTTTGTATTTGTTTGGGCTTTTTAACTATTTTGATCTGAGCGTCACTGATGAGTCTTATGTAGACGAAACGCGCGTCTGGCGTATAAAATTATAATCCTGATACTTTTGATAACTATCTTAAAGGAAAAAATTCTGCATTTTATCAGGCTCTTAATTGACGTGTTGAAAAATTTCTGCAACTGTACCAATTTTTTTCTTACTGCCTGGTTTCTTCGCTGATTGTTAAAATGTAAAAAGATTGTGAAACTGATCTTAGAAAATAAATCTTAACGTTGAACAGCACGAGGCAATTATTGGTGATTGCAAAGCTATATTCTCCCGTATTCTAGTCGAGTAAGGTACAGCTAGATCAAAATAATGTTTGTCATACGGTTGCTTGAAACTTTATTTCTAGTCAGGAAATTGGCGCAACATTTGTATTTTTCTAAATAAAAACATAGAAACATACAAATTTTTTACTTGTCTTTTTTATTTTGTTAATTTAGTTTCTTTCTTCTTCTTTTTTATTAATTCAATGCAGGTTTTCGAAGGCATTAGTCCTCTTTTTTGAAAAAGAAGTCATTCTTGAAGATTGAATTCTTCTACTGCAAATTTCTGTGTATGAAAACCGATTTTATATTGAAGTACGCAAGACAACATCGTTTACTTTTTTTCCCGTTACCATTCTACTTCATAAATGCTTAAACATGTTAAACTGGAGTTCTCGTCAATTTTTTTGTAGTAAGGCTGTATGCAGATCATGTGAGTTTGAACTTCACACGTGTCAGGTACGCTCAACTTAAATCCTAATTATCATTGATTGTTAGTTTACCGACCGAAAGCTGCAAAAAACAAAATATAAGTTTAGATAGTGCTAGTGCTAGTTTTACCGTTTACACGAACCAACCAATCAATCAACCAATTCTTTGAATTACAAATAATCGGATATATATACACATAAAAAAAAAAGTATTGCAACACCTTGATTTTTTCAACCTTGAAAAATCAGCCTCCTATTTTGGATAGAATATGATAAAATATTTGTAAAATAATATTGAAACAGATTTAATGATATCATTGGTATTAAAACGAATAAAAAAGAAATGTCTGAAAAAAATGTTTTGTCTAACCACAGTTTTGATAACAAAATGAAGAATTTTTAGTACCAGACATTCATTTTACAACTTTAGCTGCAGTCGAAGTTTACAATATCATTTATTTCAAAATTAATCTTAAGATGATTGCTTACATCATGGTTGATCGTTATACACCCAAAAGAAATAATACTTGGTGCAGCCTCCATTCAAACGGATAACCGCCTATTAACGTCTTCTGATTACTGACACCAGTCGACTAATTTGTTGCTGAGGTAGGGCATTGTTTATTTCATGACGTGCTTTAACTTGGGGTGTCCTTTTGTGCACTTTACGCCCAAAAGAGTCCCATATATGCTCGATATAGTTCAAATCCGGGCTACGATCGGGCTAAGGAAGATAAACCGAATTCCATTTGAACAATGGATCTTCATTCACGATGCTAATTTCCATCTTTAGCAAGCTTTGCATAACATTGAATACGGGCCACTGTATATGTCTGTACGTAAGCAAATGTCCCCGAAATGGTCTTATCGCACGACAACCAGAAGCGACAAGTAGATCTAGAACAGCTCTTGTTTAAATTATCGTGTATGACAACCATTCTCTTTTTTAGGATTGTATCGTTTGCAATGGGTTTACTTCTTATCAACCTTCATTATGCTTGATTTTTCCTTAGCAGATGTTAAACGGAGTCTTCTTGATCTCAAAAGGTCTTTAACTTCGTTTTTGTCTGATTTGTTTTTTCTTCAAACGACTTATAGTGGAATGGTGATGACCAACAATACATGCAATTGTCAAAGCGACATACCAGCTTCTTTCATGCTGATAATCTGTCATCTTGCTGTAGTTAAGAGTTGGGGAGAATCCATTGCAAGCTGTCAATCCCTTCACTTTATAAACTTGGTTATTTATAAAGTGTTGAAAACAATGTTAACGGGTACAGTAGCTGCATGTGCAAATAAGAACTTATCGAGTCGATATTTATTTATTAAACTCAGGTGAGATTTAAATAATGTTTATCTACTTCTATTTCAAAAAATTATATCACAAAACAGTAAAGAGTGTTTTTTTAATTTGAATTTCAATTCGGTGCTGCAGTACTTTTTTCCATGTGTATATTACCATAGTCATAAATAAAAGTTAGGTTTGGAAAAAAAAATTTACACGGAAATATCTAAAAGTTTCAAGAGGATATTGAACAATTAAATTGTTTCTATAGATGATTTCCGATTTCCTTTTACAAATTTATAGAATTAGATCAGTCCAAATTATGAAAAAAACATGATTTTGAAAAATATTTGTTAAATTGAAGGTATTGATACATGTTTAATTGCTCTTGTATCCAAAAAATTGTCTATCATAAAAGTAAATAAATTCGTACCAGCTTATAAGGTAGGAACTTAATTCGTTTGTTAATATTTCGTACTTTTTTTGTGTTCAACAAATCAATCACTAAATCTTCTCATCTGATTATACATCAGTACGGTTTGGAATTGATTTACATTATTGTTAGACGACAATATAAATTGTTGCTTATTGGACCTGATTTATTGTGTGATAGATTTGACGATATATTCAGTATTATAAGGGTATTTCATAGTGTCAACTTTTATTTGTGACGGAAGTTGGAGTGCCCGTAGAGTTAAATCGTCCTTTTGTGTGATATATGACAAGCTAGTACGCTTTTCCCCAAACACATATACCACTCAACCATGACGGTCACACCTGTCGTTATTCGTTTTAATCTAATTAACCAAAAAGAAATAGCATTGCATTTTAGTTTTAATTGGTGTACTGTCGTATGCAACAGGATTAACCTTATATTAGCTCTCCACAAACAAGGTTTGGTGTCATGAACAGTAAAATATAAAGACATTGGAAACCGGATGAGATTTACGAGTATTTCGAAAAGAAATTAATACATACATTTTCATGTGTGACTGTGTTTTGTTAAGTTATTTCTAAATTATAACATAAAGAAAACCAAACGTTGTTCACTAACTGGTGTTTACTTGTATTAAGGTATGACAAGTCAGTTTATACAGACCCTGCTTCTGGCAGTAGTTGTTTCAGGTAAGGTGATATAACTAGATTATGACTTAAGTTAAGCATACATAATATCATGCAGAACTTGTTCACGTGGTATGAGATACGATATCATACTGTGATCATCATATCAACTTGTATTTTATTATGTTTGCTGTCACTTGATTGCCATTTCTGTTGATAATAAATGTTATTTCCAAATATAAGATGATACAAAGATGATAAAGCATAGAACATGGCTATTCAAAAGTTTCACACAAATATATCAGCCAAAAAATACACGAAAGGGGTGTATACACTTGCTTATTACATCGATTATTAGATAAGCAAGTTATTGTACATGTTGGTAGTTTGTTATGTTGTTCATGCCAAAAAACAACAAACAAAAACAACTCCAAAAAGCTTGAATAACTAGTTGATCTGACATCACTTCAGCTTTATATTATGGAGTAAGGCGTTACTGCAGTTAGTTTAATATCAAATTTAAATTCTGTTTTTGGTTCAGGCTTCAAAATTGAATAGATTTGGGACAAAAGTAAAAATAACTAATTTCCAAAAGTTTGGTTTTCTGATGAAATGATTTTGTAACAGATACACACCAGAAACTTCAAATTTTCTTGCAGTGTTTTTAAATGTTTCCCTATCCAAATGTAATATGACACAAATGTATTATTTTAGTCTGATAATAAAAATATTTGGTTTTAACAAATAAAAAGGAAATGTAATAAGTACACGATTTATATAACATATTTTCTTTTTTCGACATTTTTCAATAGGATCGACAACAGATACACAGTGTCTGCAACATATTTTTGGTAAAGTAGTTTCCAGTTTATATTTCATAGTTTTATAGCTTTACCAAAGTAACAAATAACAAGGATACCAGACCTTCAACTTTAAAACCAAGGAACGCAACTTCTTCACAAGAACAAAGTATCAACGACAATGTTGTCATCCAAAAGTACCAACAAAACATAATTAAAATAAACAATAAAATCATTATAAATGTTTGTAGGTCAAATATGACATATTCGAAGCCTACCAAATTATAAATACAGCTCATATATATATATTGTATAAATATATATAGCTATTTGTTTGTGTCCCCAGATGGTCATACGTTAGGCATACCTAACGTTTATGTGGGATAGTTTGTATTTTTTTTTAATTAATTTGAACGACCGTCCGGATGTTAAGTCTTATATTAAAAAAAATGCCCGGAATATCATTGATAGTCTTAAAATGCTCTATTTATATTTGTAATCATTACTTTCTGTTCTGATGAAAAGAAATCCATCATATGAAAAATACATCAAGTAATATTAAGATACATAAGAAAAATTATCAGATAAACAAATTCATGTTGATAAAGGACCCATTTAAGCGAGAACACGTATCATTTATTTGGAATTTTGGGTTCTCAATGCTTTCAAATTGTAATTGTTTGGCTTTATTACTATTTTGATCTGAACCTCACTGATGAGTCTTTTTTAAGGCGAAACGCGTCTGGCGTACTAAATCATAAGCACGGTACCTTTAATAACTATCAATCAAGTTCAATATTGCACATTACAATTTTTCTAAAGCTTATCTAAGAACAAAGAAATAACATGATGGTAATTTGATTTTGAATCCCCTTTGTCGATTTTCTTTTTTGTAGGTCAAATGCTCTGTAAAAAGATTGAAAAATCATTGTATGTGAAAGCTGGAGATAATTTAACTTTAAATTGCTCTTGCTTTAACAAAACCAATGGCCAATTGAGTGGTCCAAATAAGCAATCGCGCTTGAACTCGACTGCAGGTAAACTGATACCATATACAATAGGTACTGAGTTAAACCCAAAGTTAAACAAATCAAAATATAGGATTAGTGGTGGATACGATGGTAAAACATGCAATTTAATGATAACTAACTTCTTGGAAGAAGACGACGGTAAATACATATGCCAGTATATTATGAATATGGACCCACCTACAGTTTTCTTACATGTATACTACATAGTGGCGACCAGTAAGTAACCTTTGCCTATCACTTTGAGATAACAATCATGTTATGCAGTTTAATGAGCACTCCTTCCTTGTTTTTTTATATTTCGTTTTTTTTTTTTAAATATTTTTAATAGCTTGCAGCTTTTCATTTATCTTGTTATATGTTTTAATTCAAAACCAGTTCGTATCAAAACAAACATGAACATGGAGTTGATTAAATTTGAATTGAAAAAAAAAATACATCGCAAGAAATCGCATTATATAGATATTTTCTGATATTAAGAGAACGTCCATCGAACATACATACTTTCGTGTTAGATTCAGTGGTGATATGGCTACAATGACAATAAACAAGTGTTTCACAGAAAAAAAAAATACATTGGTTTCGCTTCACTTAAAATGCACACTTATTTAAATTGTAAAACTTGTAACAAAAGCAATCGAATTAGACTGATTGAAATTTTGTTCGCTACTTTATGGAATCTTCAGCTTAGCATACGTTGTTTAGTGATTAAATGATTTATAACATGCTTTTCTCAAATTATCTTGTTTTCATTTGAAAACAGTATGCTAGGCAGCCCTACCTAAAATACTGATGGTTTATATTACTATTCACGTACATAGAGAATACAATGCAGGTGATGGAATCCGATTCGAGTAAAAACTATTAAAAAGTCTGTTAAAATTCACATATCCTATTTCTTTTCTCAATTACACTAAACGAAAAATCATGTTCGGTTAAAGGTTGATGAAAAAAGGAAGAATCTGTTTCTCATCTATACTATATGTGTTCAAAAAACCTGTAGGAATAAAGTAATATATGACACTATTAGACATTTTCAAAAAGTGTTTTAAATTTTTAGGGGTCATTTCAAAGTGTACAATGTTGACAAATTGTAAATCGAATAACGCAAGTATTTTGTTTTGTTATTCAAATAAAAAAAACAAGACGTTACGCTTGCATACAAAAGCAGGACAAATATCTACTACATTGTATACCACGAAGTTTTCTCCTTGCATGTCTCGAAAGACTTCATATAACTCCATAATTAGGCAATTCCCTAATAGAAAGTTGAACAGTGACTCTGTATTCTTTGTTTACATTACTGATTTTACGACACCTCTTTTAAAAATATCCGATTTTTGCTGTATTTGCTGGCCTGTATAGGATGTCATCAGGGGATATCTATTAGGATATATTTTATCTGCCAGTAAAACTATTTCTTCAGGAAAATAAGCTCCGCATTTCTTCCAATAGACCTCAAAATTGCTAACTGTTATGAGTCATTTTGATGTCCCAAAAATCCGGCATTAATGTAACATATTTTGCCTAAAATATCGATGACGACCTCAGTATTTACGCAATGCAAGTGGCGATGTCCAGAATAATAAAGCTCCCTTTGATGGCCTGTAAATTGCGTTTGATGTACAATGAATAGATCCCTCTGCCAATTGGAGATTTTCCAAGTTTCTCATATTTGCGTTGCATTCATAAAGAGATGGCCAATGTACCAGATGATGAAATGTTGGTAAAACACGGGAATACATCTATTAATTTCAACATATATTGTTGTAACGCTTACGTTAGAAATTAAGGTAAGCATGTGGTAACCCGGATATGATATTAATCAAGGCATGAACAACATATTAACTCTATTTCTCGGGGAAAGTGTGTGTATCCTGCCAGTGTCATTCAAGAAAACATGATTTCCAATTTGTCTCAATATGTCTGAAATTGTTTCGGGTGTTTTACAAGTTGTTTGATGAAAAGAGTATACATGACGTGAAAATATTTTAAAGTGTTTACGGCCTCATCTTTAACTTTATATCTTAGTCCAAGTAATGGTAAAGGAGAGGTTTTTACAATAGAAATAACTGCCAAAAAAAAACAGTATTTAAAAAACCCATTAATATTAGATGGTGGCGACACTGGAAAATCCCAAACCAACAGTTGTCTTGTCTTGTGGTCAATTACTCACACAAAAAACTGGAAAAAATAAAAAAAAAAAGATCAATGAAAATAACCTATTATAACATAACAATAGAAATTGTTTTGTTCGAACATGTGTACATGCGGTTTTTTGTTGTTAGTTTTTACTAAAATATCATTTTTGACAACCACATGACTGGTTGTTGTCAGATTTATTAATTTTGTAATGGTAGGTTCAGTTGCATATACTGCAAATGTACTGCTTATTTCGATACATTAAAACAAACAAAGGGGGTCTAGAGCGGTGGAACTTTTATAGATTAGCTCTAAATTGTTCTGTAAACACTGTAAGTGTATAAAATATACTATTAAATTATTTGATTTTTATTGTAGGAAAATACGAAAGTCCATTTATATCAAAATACACTTTTAAATGAGAAAAAAACGTTTTTAAGTAAAAAAACATCCGTCTTTTTCGTAAATTGTAAAGTTATTGAGAAAGGACAAAAATAAAAAATATACTAGTATATGAGTTTACCAGGAGTTCATTTGAATACGAGAACGCTCAAACAAATCGATCTGCTATTTTCTTTTTGTGTATAATCATATGTAATCACGGTGTACCCTCAAAAATAATATTATAAAATCGCAGAATAAAAATAAAAATTGTGATAATTTTGGTGTTGCTGTACGATATTTGAGGCTGTACTCTCTGATTAATTGCTACAACTGTTTTATCACCGGCAACATTGAAGTATCGAGTTGAAGATATTGCTTTCACTCCTATCCTCCTAGCCAAAAATAATAAAGTTTTAAGTAACACATATTTCAATCCCCCCCTTTACAACCTCACAAAATAAAATGATCGTCCCATTGTCATATAATGTAAGAGTTTGATGATTAAAATAATAGATTAAATTAGTTATTAGGTTTAGCTAAGATAGTTTACCACTTTTCTTCCTCGACAAACCATAAAGTTTTTTTCTTGAACCCTCACAATATATTTTCGGTATTTGAGAACATGTCAATATAATCAAATAGTATATCATGCATACGTTGGGTAATGGTTGGAGCGTTATAAGTTACAAAAATGAATCTTGTTTATCTCTAATCATTTGGATTTGATTATTTTGACACGAGTGAATTTTATTTGTCAAAACGATTTAGGCATATTACTTGCACTAGTATGGCGATAAATAGATCTGAATTATGTGTACAAGATTTTTATCAATTAAAATATAGCCACAAATAATTAATACATACCTTTTCTTTTTCATCTTTGTGAGAGTTGACATTTTTCATCAGAAGAAATAATAAAAAGTTAAACAGCATCAATATTGTTGAAAACTTCATCTTGATATTACGGATTTCGGAAGTAGCTCGAACTAGAGCTGGATTCTATTTTAAGTTTTCTAAGGGGGTAACAGATACACGGGAGACATTATTTTAGATCTCGGCAGCTATAATTCCTTTTTCGGTATTAGTTAAATGAATTTGTAATAATATCAATAGTAAATGCTTGAAAATACAATTCATCAATATAACTTACGATTTCAGAGGTATATTGTACTTGTGTTGTGTAATAAACATTAATATTATATCGTTTCTATGAATGTTAGTGTTTTAATGGTGTGTATGCAAATGCATAGGTGGATCGAAGATAAAAAAAAAGAAGGGGATAAGGAAATGTAACTTTTTGTAACAGATTCGCATACCGATACAAAAAAATCAAATCACAAAAATACTGACCTCAGAGGAAAATCCAATCGGAAAATCCATAATCACATGGCAAAATCAAATGACTAAACATATCAAAAACGAATGAACAAGAACTGTCATATTCCTGACGTGGTACAGACATTTACAAATGTAGAACATCTTTTGCTAATGTCAAGAACAACTTACTGTATACTGGATAGGTTTGCATACTAAATGCTAGCTGCGTATGTTGACTGAGTCAGAGTAGGTATAGCTGTTAAAACTACGTTTCGAATTCAATGTCAAAAGTCTCGTAACCTCTTCAAAGCACGCGGTATTTGTATGTATATATATATATGCATATAACTGAAATTTAAAAAAAAAACCGCACATATTTGTTTTTTTTTAAAAGGAAACTATTAGAAGAAAAAATAAGGAATTTGATTTAGGGGTCCGATCAAGAGACACTATTATTTCTAAAAAATTATCAGATTTTGCCGTGCTCATTTGAGAAAATTGTCGATTACATTAGGAAAAATATCCAAAATTTACCAGTGGATGCAACATGATTATACCAAATGTCGACGTGGATCGGGAAACTTCTTAAAACTTTGGAAGAAAATATCCTCAATTTGCTTTTAAAGTAAGTACATACTGTATAAAGTATATGTGTGATGCATCAGCAATATAATAACATAAGATGTATGTTTCATTATAATACGTTATTCTGATTGGCTAACTGCAATCTCTCGTTATTCCTTAATCAATTTCATCACAAAACAAAATTCATCATTCATATGATGACACGAGTTCCCACAGTGCACAGGTAAATTAAATAAAAACTTAATTACGATTGGTCCTAGCTTTAAATGTAATAATCAGTATTGAGGGCTTCTTTTTGTAACTTCATAGGTTTCATTTTGATTAGCGTTGACCGTGTGCTCATTCCGGGCTTCATACAAAATGTTCTTTGGTCAACGCTTTTACAAAATGAAGCATTGAATTCTTCAATGTTTTTCACATGTTTATTTTTATTATAAATTCTATTCTTGGACCACGAGTCTGCAACATACAGAAACCATTTGGTTAAATGGAATCAAACATAGGTGGATACATTGCATAATTTCCTTTTGTAGCAATTCTCGGATCAGTGTTTTTCTCTAATTGTATCAGATTAGTAATGTTCTTTCCAAGAAACGCCAATTTGAAATCGCATGATAATTCTTGTCATGGTTAGTGATTCAGGTTGTGTTCATTCTTCCATTCGTCCCACTTTTTCCCGTTCAATATTTTATAGCTACAATGCAGATTGATTTTTGCTTTTTATTGGAATTTATATAGATCGGTAGTATAGATGTTAGTCATTTTAAAACATAAGCATAATCACAGATTTTTTTTATTTCATAGGAATGAACTGACTAAGACATGTAAGGTACAAAATCTGGAACAAAAGTTGGTCTTACCCACATTGATGTCACCACTTGTGCTGCACAAAAACATGCAAAAATGAAATGTCAACCGGTGATGAACAACACAACACAAAAGGCAGGCCACAAATACGTCCTACAGTTAACAGGATGGCGGTCGTCATAAACGACCTGCAGTGGAAGAGGATGGCAGCCACCATAATCGTCCTGCAGTGGAAGAGAATGGCGGCTACCATAAACGTCCTGCCGGAGTACAACTACTTGACGAGCAGCAGCCTGGAACTGATGCGTCTAAGAAAAAGAAGGCAGAGCCAGAAAAAATCACTGATGCAGCTTGCAAAACAAATCAGCTTACCTATGACATTTATGGCAAAGAAAATTTCTAAATTACTGAAACCAATGTGAATCAGCTCCTCGTCTGAATCCGACAATTACAATCCTAAATGTTTAAAAAAATTGGTGAATAATAGCTGATTTTCATTAAAAGTATATCTCTCAAAGTTTTCGTTTATAAAGCATGTAGCCAAACCTTTGGAAACATTCTGTATTTTGAGATGACCCAAGCTGAAAAATAACATTCCTCTGACTTTCTTTTCTTGTAGCTGTTTGTATTATTATTGTATATATATATTAATAATTTATTAAATCGCTATATACAATGGGTCAGGGTTTGATTCAATTGCAACAGCATTAGTAAAAACAGAGTATCCTATACACTAGAGTGTATATATATACTATTGGTAATGTTTTTTTGGTTATTTAATGTTTACGTATTCCGGTTCATTTTTCTTGTCTATATATCATCTTTTATAAGTGTTTGGTAGTACCAGAAATTTTCACTTCTTTGTACTATGAACTACAAAATTATTCTTTTTGTAAAAAAAAATTCCATTCTCCATTAAAACTGTATTATGTTACCCCTGTATATTATTACTAATGGTGACTTTCTGTTCAAGGTTATTGTTCTTTTTAAATTGTTTATCATCTCAGAGCAGTAGACTACTATTGACTTTATTTATTTACCCGTTATTTTATCAATTGTGTACTTACATTATATTATAGATCAAAGTGATTAGTTCAGTGGATGTTCACTAATGTTATTATGTGATTTGGTTAAGTAATGTTATTTCAATTGATATTAAATAATTTGTCTTTCTATGTTGTTATTTTGCACTATTGTTTCAAATAAAGGTGAAGTTTGGTATCTATTATAACGTTTAATCCCGCGGCATTTGTTTGCACCTGTCCTTAGTCAAACATTTGATGTTCAGAAATTGTTGTTTGTTGATGTGGTTCATAAGTGTTTTTCTTATCTCGTTTGTATATATATATTAGAACTTATGTTTACCGTTTGAATGGTTTAATACTAGTCATTTTTGGGGCCTTCTATAGCTTGATTTTCGATGTGAGCCAAGGCTCAATGTTAAGGACTGTACTTTGACCTATAATAGTTAACGTTTACAAATTGTTACATGGATAGAGAGTTTGCTCAAAGGGACTCATACCACATCTTATTACTATTTATAATACTTATTCGATCAGCCTAAAATTAAAAATTGAAAAAATGTGCCATAATTGAAAAACAAGCATACATGTACATTTAATAAATAAAACGTTTAATCCACACAATTATTTATCAGAAAAAGATACGAGTACATAATGAATGACTATGTAATTGCTAGTTACCAAATCTTTTGCAGGCTTGTCTTCAGAAAATCCAGTTGTTGAAAATACGGAACCAGAAATATACACTTTTAAAACTAAAGGTAAATTGTTTTACCATTACTGCTTATTTCGACTATTCATTGCCTTTTCGTTGATTCTTAATGTTAAGCAATAGAAAATTGAAAACCTAAATAAAACATTACAGAAGAACCCGGACAGGGAATCTGAGCTATATAATAGAGAGATAAATTCTTAAATTTATAGAGATTCAAGAGTTGACAACCCTTCAGTTAAAACAGGATCTATATATGCATTTGCATGCAAGCATCGTACAACTGGATATTTATTCACTTATTTGATACATTCGGAGAGTTACACTTAAACAGCAAATGTATTGAACCACAGACAGCTATACATAATGGTCCTGTTTAAACTGCCCCAAGTATTTTATAAACCTGAATTCCTTTTAAAATTAGCTCTCCTTTGTTTGAAAATGAACATATCAAACATTGAAAAATATCTGATGTAGAGCTTACTATTTATCCATAATTGTTTTTTCTTTTAAAGGTATTACTTAACTTGCTTGTGTCATGTCTTTTTATTTACTAGTATACAATTCATATTGATTACTTTAAAATATTGCCAACAATATTGACTATAGATCTGGTATATAAATATAAACTTATTGCTGATAGTAACTGAGTGTCCGGACATCAACGACCATCTAACACAAGAACGTGTATGTACAATGTCAAACGAGCACAAAAAAAGCAGTTCACAATTGTGTGAACATTAAACAGATAAAAAAACACATTGAGCTATGTGTCGAAATGCGCATCTGGTGCAAGAAATTTGGTACCGTTAATTTTATGAAACTGTGTCCAAGGGATTTGAAACGATTTATAATCAATATTCAACCTTGTAGCTCAGTTGTTTTGGCATTATTGAAGATCGAAACATATATAATGTTATTTCTTCAACATTCTATCAATTCTTATACTGATGAATACAGCTTTTTAAGATTTCACCCTAGTGTTAAAAAAGGGGCGAAACACTAAGACCAAGTCGTAATGCCGTCCGTAAATGAAGGGATAATTTCGAATTCACCATGTGTAACTCGTGGTTAAATAGCTTCTTTGCGCGCAGCAACCCTCTATCAGGTAAATGATGATAGGAGATACAAGTCCAAAAATATCGTATCAATTGGGAGATATACTCTCCGTTTGCAGGTGCTTCAGCAATGATGTGGTGATCTGTAAGAAAAATGTTTTGAAAGGATTTATATCTATACAGTTACGGGGTTAAGAGTCTGTACATCATTGCAATTTTCTATTTAACTTCTGTGTCATTTGGTCTCATTTTGTAGCATAAGGGGATGGGGGTATCATACCACATCTTCTTATACCAGTATATGTACATACAAAACATTGTAAACACATGGATCGGCTATCCCGTTTTTTATATGGTAACTTTGTTGCTAATCATTAGAAAGTACATAAACAAAATTAAATTTAACAAATCAATGTGTTTTTTTTTAAATCAAAATTACTTGTTTCTATTTTTATATTTTAGAACATCGATCTTCGTAACCAACCGCATGTCCTTCTCAAGAAATGTATAACACTTTGCATACTTGTTTTTATTATAGACAGCAGTTGCAACTCAGGGAAATATGATTATTTTGTCAGTAAACTAATTGGTAGTTTGATTGGAGGATGTCTTATACTAAGCATATGTTCCAATATTTATGTATTACTGAAACGCAAACGAACTTTGAAAATGGTTCCTGAAATTCAACTTGAAGGTCAATATGATGAAATAGGAACAACTATTGATAACATTACGAATATCCAAGTCCCAACAGTTAATGAACAAGAATCAGTATCCGTGCTAGTCAGATCAGTATCTTTAAGAACCATCAGTGACAACTCGTCTTTTGAAAAAGAAAGCTCTACTGATAGTTCTGAACAAAGTCTATCACATTTGCAGCTGAATGAAAACGGATATGAACATCCTTATCAGATGATCGATCCTGAACGTTTTGAAGCACATATGTACTATACAATAAGATCAAATGCGTACCAAAACACAATCATTTTTCAAACTGACATACCAGCGAACAATGCTGAGCTCGCCATTCAAAACGACAATAAAAGAGATCCATGGCTCATAATTTATAAAAGAAACTTCGCCATTGCATAGAACTATGAAATTCATCACTAAGGCTTTGATACAGTTCATAATATTTTTTTAAATACTACTTGAAGCATAAATGATAACAAAAAAAAAAGAAAAGGAATTTGCTCGTCAAAATTAGTTTCTCTTCTTATTTTTTTACAAACATTAACAAAATTAAAGTATTTGTTAAATCCCAAAGAATTTAGTTAAGGCACTTTGTAAAATGCCTGTACGATCGAAGCATTTTGTGTATTTACCTATGTGTTTAGATATTCAATATACATGTTATAATGCATAGAAAAGTAAAGAGAAATGGTGTTTAGAACTCATCAGACCTCCATATAACTAAAGGCATTTTCCCAAAACATTAGTTCTGCATAAATACATTTTATGCATTAAACTCATTCAGAACTGTTTGAAATGCTTAGTTTAACACACTTTTTTTGTGTCAGATGTTTAGTTTGCCGTAAAAAAAATTAAAGTTAAAAGAATTGCCTGAATTGCAAGTTTATAACACAAAATCAATTTTTAACCATAAACGGATTATAATTTTTTGATAAAACCCAAATTATCACTCTTCGATTATGTCATTTAATGATTTGTACTTATGAAGCAGATTACAGAAGAATACCACTATTTTTACCTACATTCAATCAGGAATACCTATTTAAAAACAAGAAGATGTTGTATAATTGCCATTGATATAACTATGCTTTAAAGTTCTTATGAAGTGTATGTATATATTTTCAGATAACCAATTATATAACGTCTCTTTCCCTTTAATAATAAACTATTGATTTTAAATACTTTGTCCTCGAGTGCATCATTAAAGAACTATCATGTTGAAATGCGCGTTTTGTGCAGTAAACTTGCAAAACAGTTGATACATTAATGTCGTTAATACAATTTAGGTGGATTCACAGTCCCCATGTACCCGTACAGCGGTACTTGCATGAAGAATAAGAACATTCTCTTAATAAAATCCACTTTTTATAAGGTCTTGATATAATAAAACTTCTTTATTGTAAAGAAGTTTTTGATTTTTAGAATTTTGTTCTCGATAGTTATCACAGATACCAGGATTATAATTTAGTTCGCCAGACGGGCGTTTCGTCTACTTCAGACTCGTCAGTGCCGCTCATCAACATATTTATAAATCCAAACAAGTACAAAGTGGAAGAGCATTGAGAATCCAACATTCCACGATATTTTGTCAAATTACGCCTCAGCTAAAGTAAAAGTACTGTTAATATTACCTCCATATCTTAAAAATATTGGTAAGATTTTTTATCAGGTATAACTCAGACTATTTTTGGCATTTCTGTAGTTCAATGACTTTGAATCAAATAAAGAACATTAGTTCACTATTTGAATGACAGTCACTTTTAGCTGAAATATATTCGAGACGGTGATTTGTATTCATTTCAGGATTTCTGGAAAACTATTCTTTCTTTTGGTTTCCATATGCATGATGTTTCTTTAAATTATCTTGTTGTATACCTACGCATTTTTAAAGGCACACACAGGCTATTCATCTTAGATATCAGAAGATGATGATACAACATGTTCGGCTGTATAATTTTAATTTGAAACAGCAGAATATACATTTATCCTACTAACGTTATGCAACATCACTTGGCATGATGGTGAAATACTAGTATGATGTTATCGAAGGTAAACACAGATGCACGCCTCAGATTCATGGTTAATAAAGAGATTTTTCATTATTGTAAGAGCATTAAAACCATAAAATATCAACATAATTATGATAATGTACATATGCGGCTAAGGCTATCTTAGATGAACGTTGGTAGAAAATGAAAAAGCAGAAAATGTTTTTTATAGATTCATATTATGCCAATTCTATTATACATTGTCATAAGAATATAAAAAGCCCTAATTTTTGCTGTCTATTTGTCAATACTTCCATATTGACTACAATCATCAAATATAGTGTGGTTAAATCTGTTGTGAAACATATGAAAACGAAAATATTTGAGAGGGCAATGTGTCATTAAATAGTATAATTGTTTCAAATGCTGAATTCCGATTTCCTTTGCAATAATGACAGGAATTTACTTTTTTATATTTGCATATTTAAAAAAAAAAAAAAAAAAATATTTAAATTTTGTTCATACAGTTTTCTTGTTGCAATGATGCATTTGATCATCTATCATGTAAGACTATATACACATTTCTACAGTAAGTATAAGTGTTAAAAATCCTTAAAAAAAGATCATTTATTGTTCTACTATTTTGTACAGGTGTCGCATTTGAAAATTTTGAAACCGCATCGTACAAATTTCAGTACAAAATATGTGGGATTCACCCAACTTACATATTCATTCTATACATGTATATATATAAATATATGTAGTGTTGGTAATGTTGACAAATCCTTATAATAACAAAAGAAGTTCTAAATAATCTACATGAACTGAAGAAAAAAAAACAACATTTAGTGTCATTTTCATCGGATTGAAGTTCCTTATGCTAAGTGTTGTTTCTTTAACTTTGATAGACAAGTGTAATATAGGCAAGCATTCTAGTCTTTATGTGTACAGCATTTCCTTTTGAAGTAACCTATATATTAGTCGCTCAGCAAATAAGGTATACATGTACAAACACGAAATTACAATTATGTGGACATACTTGCAGGATAGTGGAAAATCCACTGATTGATAAAAATTCAATGTTATTAAAAACAATTAAGAATGGTAAATATGGTGATTTTCTAGGCTTATTTTAATTTTCTAATCATTCTCAATTGAAATTAGGGATGATATTTTAGCTTTGATGCATGTACATTACATTATTTTTCTAATGAAAGTTATCATATATCAATTAAGAATGCTATACCAAATTCATATTATTCTGTATTACCTTGAATTTTACAGTTCATCGGTGTCGATACAATTATTTTTATAGTTAACAAGTAACAGACAGAGATTGCTCATATAAAATTGTCTCTGACTTTAAATGCAGAAATATGTACTATCCTAAACAATACAGGAACTACCTTCTTTCTTTTTACAAAATCACACCAATTATGCTATTCTCTTCATATAACCCCTTTATAACATGTATGATGTTAATGTAATTGTAAGTCAGCCAAAAAGTTACAGATATAAATATTCATAATTGTAGTCTTATGATTTATAACGTTTTGTATTTTAAATGCGTGCCATTATCAGTGAGTGGTAAGGAAATCGAACATTCTTGAAATAAAAAAAAATGAGAAAGGAATTGGGGAATGTGTCAAGGCGAAAACAACCCGACCATAGAGCAGACTCAATGAGGACGAGTCGTCACTAGTTGACAGTATACGAGCAAGTTATACAATGTAAACATTTAAAAGATTAACACACTAGTATGTTGTAATACGTCAAATCCAACAGCAGTCAGTTAGAATTTTTAAAATAAGTATTTTAGAAAAAATATTTTTTTTTTTTGGTTTTTGATTTTTAATACCATTACAACATAAGACTGTCTACCTTTATCATAATTATACAGATTCCTGGGCATCTTATGTAGCCAAAACGGGCGTCTGTCGTTTACATTATAATACTGGTACCTTTGATAACTATTGTCCATATACATATGTAAAGAATTTAAGTTTCAATAAGAATGAGGATACAATTGAAAGAATCAGTCGATTCAGTTGAAAAATGTGTAATTTGTGTTGTGAATGTTATAGTTATGTAATTTTAACTTCTTCTAAATATTCAGAAGATGAAAGTTTCAAAATTGCAACATCATAAATAACTCAAGTTTAGAAAAGAAGATATTGTTGTCATTTTGTTTATTTTCTTTGGTTACATCTTCTGACATCAGACTCGAACTTCTTTTGAACTGAATTTTAATGTGCGTATTGTTATGCGTTTACTTTTCTACATTGGCTAGAGATAAAGGGGGAGGGTTGAGATCTCACAAACATGTTTAACCCCGCCGCATGTTTGCGCCTGTTCCAAGTCAGGGGCATCTGGCCTTTGTTAGTCTTGTATTATTTCAATTTGAGTTTTTTGTGTACAATTTGTAAATTAATATGGCGTTCATTATCACTGAACTAGTATATATTTGTTTAGGGGCCAGCTGAAAGACGCCTTCGGGTGCGGGAATTTCTCGCTACATTGAAGACCTGTTGGTGACCTTTTGCTTTTTTTTCCACGGTCGGGTTGTTGTCTCTTTGACACATTCCCCATTTCCATTCTCAATTTTATTGAGCAAGCAAATTGACTGACTTAAAGAGCTTTTTCAATTATATGTAAATAAAAAAAAAACACCTTAAAGAAAGAAAAACGTTAAAGCGTTATTTTTGTCTGAGATAGAACACTTCAGTACAAGAAATATTTTTTGTTATGCTTGACTTGCTATTAATATTCCGCTAGGATTGAGTTGATACAATAAAAGTAGCATATTATTACTTAGATTATTTTGACAACAATTTTTTGAAACCATAATATTTTAAAATAATTAGGGGCGAAACAACGCTATCAAATTATTTTTCCTGTCAACTACTAGTTTGACAAAAAATCCAAAACTATAGACAATTCGTTTTATAGTATCAATGAGGGATACACCATTACCCATGGATGAACCAGTACAACATGATATTGATTAAATAGCTATCTGTATTTTGACACATTCCCCATTTCCATTCTCAATTTTATTGAGCAAGCAAATTGACTGACTTAAAGAGCTTTTTCAATTATATGTAAATAAAAAAAAAAAACACCTTAAAGAAAGAAAAACGTTAAAGCGTTATTTTTGTCTGAGATAGAACACTTCAGTACAAGAAATATTTTTTGTTATGCTTGACTTGCTATTAATATTCCGCTAGGATTGAGTTGATACAATAAAAGTAGCATATTATTACTTAGATTATTTTGACAACAATTTTTTGAAACCATAATATTTTAAAATAATTAGGGGCGAAACAACGCTATCAAATTATTTTTCCTGTCAACTACTAGTTTGACAAAAAATCCAAAACTATAGACAATTCGTTTTATAGTATCAATGAGGGATACACCATTACCCATGGATGAACCAGTACAACATGATATTGATTAAATAGCTATCTGTATTTTGTTTTATCAAAAGTAGGCATAAAACATTTTAAATACTTCAAAACAAATATGTCTACGGTAGGTCATTTGATCGAATGAGGATAAGTGATGACTCGTTATAAGTCCAAACTCTAATACATCCATCTCAATTAAGCAGAAAGATTAGAAGAAATATTAGATATTTATAATAATTTTACACAGAAGTCGCTGTTGTGTTAGCATGTTGTATTCAAAATATGTTTTACTAAATAAGTTGACGACTGGTAAAAATAATATATAAATATAATGAGACAAATCACTTGCAGATTACAGTTTTTTTTCAGATATTGTCTTTTATTTCTTCTAGCATTTAATTGTCGATTCCTAGTATTTACTATCTTTACATACTTTTCAAGCTTTACTGTTTTGTTTGAAATTAACAAAAAAGACAAACACTGTGTTTGAACCCAAAAATATCTGATTTATACATTTGTATGGTATGAATATTTGTTACACTGATGTTTTAACAAATTTGTCATCAAAATTTGATTAACTTAGTGACTATTATTAGGTACAAAGTGTGTTATGAACAAAATCAAATATAGATATTGAATATAGATTCGATCGTTCATCATCGATTTGTATGTGTGTTCAGACTGTTCTGGATCCCCAACAACGAGTTATTCTTATAAGGGGAGACGTTACACCAATACTATTCATCATATACTAGTATACGGCAGCTGTACTATTTGAGCAGTCAAATTGCATTGACCGTATACATGTATTCATATGTGATATACAGTCAATGACCGTATATCACCTTGTTTATGACGTTGACAATGTGCTTCCATAGAGTTTCATTTATGACGTCAATTAAACATACCGGGTCGCGGAAATTTTACGTCTTCCGGTCAAAATTTTGAAATGATGGTTTTTACCCTAAATACTTCATTTAAAACAATTAAAAGAGTTGCCTCTTTTTCTACCTGTTTTAAGCCTTGTACAAATAACATTGATATTTCGAGACAATGTATGGTTGTTCTATATGTATTGAAATTAACCACGTCTACTGATCTTCTATGAAAGAGGGACAAAAGTAATCAGAGGAACATTCGTAGAACAAAAAAAAAATGACAACTTGATGTTTAAAAAAGACAAAGACAAACAGACACATAACAGTACATAAAAACAAAACATAGAAAAATTAAGAATTGAGCAACATGAACCCCAACCAAAACTGGGATGACCTCAGGTGTGCTGGAGCGTTTAGCAAATTCTATCCACTTCTGGAACCCGTCGTGTTGCTCATGTTATTTCAAACCTTGTAAATAGTCTAATGCGATAGGTCATATCCGTGAAAAGGGACCGGGGTCGTACATGTAGTTACGGCTTTAGTTACGTATTTCGAACTCGTAAATACTTTTAATCAAATACATTGCTAGAGATCAATAACCTTATTTTACATGTTGTAGACTAGATACCACAAACCTGAAAATTGCATGGCTAGTCACATATTAGTTTATAACTTATATTTACGTATGGCAGGCCCGTTTTTAAAAGTCATGCTTCTTACAATGGCAGTTGCAGGTAAGATTTGTTAATGAAAATGATAAAGTTACAGTTTATCAAGTTTATGTAATACGATGTACTATTTTATTTTAACGTTAGTAAGAACATCAAACGCACAGCTTTTTCGTCATATTCCTCATTATCACTTTCACCATTATCATTATCGTCCAGGTTATGTCATTATCGTTGTTTCCTATTTGTGTATAATTAACGTACACTAATGAAAAAAGATATGGAATATCTTTTTTCTCAAATGACGACATCTTTTTTTTCTTATTTTCGTTATCATAATTCCATCCTCTTTTTCACAAATGTAACACTATAAATCTTAACTGTTTGGCGAATTTTGGCAACACAACAGGTGCCATATGTGAAACAGAATCGGCCATTTCTGATAAAAATTAGATCGCTCCCGGTTCTGATGGTTTCAAGTTGCTCGTTCTTAAGTTTTCTATATTCTGTTTTTAAACTGTTGTTGATAGTCTTTTTGTAAGTATGAGTTTGGATATATACTTTTGTACATTCCTCCTCGTTTTTTGGTAATTTGAATTTGAAAAGTGATGCCTTGATATGTTTGATGAAAATAATTTCAGTTTTTTCATTTTTTTCACAGGATACACCATTGATACAGATTGTCCAAAATATAGTCCGGGTAATGTTTTGAAATACAAACTAAAATTGATAAAAATAAAAGTTATCTAGTACTGTGAAAGTACTTTAATTCGTGGGTATCAATTTTCGTGGTTTGAGCAATATTTACATGTTCGTGGGTTTTTAAATTCGTGGATTTCAAATTTCTAAAAAAAAAAGAAATTTAAAAATTAAAGCCATTAAAAACGAAGGTTACAAAATGTCTGGATTGAAGGAAATTGCAAAGTAAACATTGACTCCTGTAAATCGTAGTGATAACAGTAATTAGCTCATCATAAAGTGATCAACAGATTAAAGACCATCAAATGTGTTAATTAGGCCATAAACATGTCACCTAAAGAGAACAGTAACATAACAAATGTTATAAACGTATCTTGAAATGTCAAATAATTCTTATCAAAATCAAGCCTAAGCATGAAATTATTATTTCCCATATATGTACGAGAACTATGATGATATAAAATGAACACTTTATCATACTAGCATAACAAAACCGGAAATCTGACTTTCATCGATCAAAAATGTTTCTATGATAATTAAAAGATAAAAAGTTGTACAGTTTAGGTAATTAAAGATTATATGGGTATAATCCCGTATGTAATTGTAGTTCTGTGACTGCTTTTAAAGTATTCTCAGATTTTGCGTCATTCAATATATTATCTAGATCATATCAGTAGTAAAACCTACGGATCAGGATCTTTCCATGTCTTGATTTGGACAATGGTTGTTTTATTTCGTTTGACACTTAAATTCGTGGATCAAGTCACCCACGAAAACCACGAAAATTGGTACCCCACGAATAAAAGTACTTTCACAGTATATGAATGGACCATTAGAAAAAAAGAACACAAATTTGTTCAGATATAGATATGATTTATGTAAAGGTAAAGCAATTTTAAACGTGTCCTTTATCACAACTAATAGTATTGCTATCATATCTATGAAAAATTAATTTGCATTTGAAATAGTATAGTTAACGTCAATTCTTCTCTGATGCTGAAATATCAAATAATTGTGTTGGGTTATTCGCTGTAATTCAAACTACAAGTACTAAATTTACATGTATAAACTGCTTTCACAAAAGCTTATAAACAATATATATGTTCAGTTGCGATTGATAAGTAAAAGATATAAGCATGATAAAAATGGATGATAACCGGGACACATTTTTTTATAGATCATACACAAATTTTTTTCTCTATAAAATTACAGTAGTTGTATTTTAGTAATGTGTGAATTTTAGTTGAGCTTGTCATTTCATCTTGCTTTATGTAGGTGCAATGCCATGTATAAAGACTCTACAGTCAGTGGTTGTTCAATCTGGAGATAGTTTGATATTAAACTGTGCCTGCTTTAATAAGTCAAATGGCATATTAATTGGCCCAAATAACATACCATACACACAAGGAACCGTTTTGAACCCAGGATTAAACAAGTCAAAATACAAGGTGTTTGGTGGGTATGATAATAACAAATGCTATCTAAAGATTACGAACGTTTTACCAGATGACGTTGGTACATTCATGTGCAGCTATATAAGCTTGGAAACATTGTACATAGTAAAATACAACGTAGTTACAACAGGTAAGTTACATTTGTATAGCAAACATTTTCTGACAATTTTTCTGCAACAAATGATTCCTTTTAAGATTTACACTTGCAACAGAAAATGTTAACGATATTGAACAATTATTCACAAAAATATGTCTTATCAAAATAATTAACTTCAATTACTTAATTGTTTTACAGGATTTACTACAGATAATGATTGTCCACAATACATGCCAGGTAAATTAATCTATAGCATATTTTGTATGAAATAGCTGTTTCTGTATTGGCCCTGTTATGAATTCGAAGTTAGCTGTATTTAACCAGAGACTCGAAGAGTCGAGGGCCAATATAGCTGGTTGAGAATATAAAACAGGTGAAATACAAAAACTGTCAGTTTATAACAATTTTAAGAAATTATTTTAATTCTGTTACTAAGAATAAATTACAAAGATATAAGAAACTTACCGAGAAGAAAAAATTCATATCAAAACTTGTCTTTTTGCATTCACGTCTATGAATTTTTTGTCAACATTGTCTGATGTAATTTCTGATTTTAAAAAAGAAATGAAAACATTACGCTCGCAATCAGAAAACCGAAATAATTCATATAACTGACACATTGGACAGTTAAGATTGTATGTATATTTAGCGAAGAGAGAATGAAAACAACTGAAATCAAATATGCCAGTCTTACAATAAATAGTTTCAAATTAAATGTTATCTAGAAAGTAACTACCACTTATTATTGTAGAAATACAAATATAGTTCTGTACACTTTGTCTGCATACATCAGTGGTGCTTGAATAAAAAATTGGTAGGTCGACCTAAATCAATTACGAAGATTTACAGCTAAGATTAAAAAACAATTAATATGAGTGCCAGATACAGCTTCGGAAATCTAATATGCTTAGACGAAGCACTTTATCAATCGTAAATTACAGAAAATGAAAAGGAATGAATGTTTGGGATGCATAAATATTTTGACACGTTCGGTTTGTGGTTTGAGAGATGTTTTCCTGCTGTATATCAATGTAATGAGTTAAGGCCTGTTCAATTTATTTTGATGGTTATTTTTTGTGTTGAGTCTTTACACTGCTTGTCCATGTTAGGGGAGGATTCAGCCCCACATTATTTGAATGCTTTCCCATTTCTGAAATCTGTAGTTTAGTGGTTATTGTTGGGTCATGTCTGTCATATTTTTTTTCATAAATCTGCTTACCCTCGAGAATCACCTTAAATCACTTTTTTTTTGGTGGTGGGATGTCGTGTTGTTCGTTTATTTGTGCTGTATGCACTGTCATTAATCTGTCTGTATTTTCTTTTTTTACCAATTACGGTGACAATTTATTTCAACTTTTGGACGTTTCTTTTATAATATTTGCTCCTGTCAATAGGCAGTGATTAGCGATAAACTCATTTAAAGATATTTTTCAACAACTTTTGATGGCGATTATGCAATATAAATCAGCATTGTATCAGTACAGGTTCAATATCTTTTTTTTGTCATTTAATGATACATGTGATAATGAGATTAAAGAGAACTTGTATAAGCTTCCAACAACATCTTTCTGTTTTATTTACTAACATTTACTAATTGGAACGATATATAGGGTTTGTACATTAATCACACTGGTTTATGAACGACTTGATTGATCACACAAATTACGCAGACAATAATTTTCTTTTTTTGTCGCTTGCATTTTGTGAATGTCAATAATTTCTTTCCGATGTATTTTTTTTATATTTTTGTATTTTTTTTTTTTTAGATCCTGGTTTTATTTGTCTTTATTCAGATCTTCCTGAGCATCCTGAGAACTTGACAGCAGTTTTCAATTCTACCACTATTGTTGTTCATTGGCAGCCAGGATTTGACGGAGGACATCCACAACAGTTTTATATTGAGTACAGACCGGAAACAAGATCTGAATGGAAAGTTGTAGGTCCAATATCGTAATCAAATTTCACTATTGACCAAGAAATGAAGTACACACTTAACTACATTCTATTCGCGAAAAAAGTATTATATACGAATGTATGCTGACAATGCAGTTGGGCAAAGTAATTACACACATTTATTTTCTGTAGACATGGAAGGTAGGCATAATAATCTTCCTTGGTGACATAAAAACAATTTAAAGTCAATAGATGTTTATTGTATTTATAATATTAACAGGAATTTAACTGGTTTTAAGATTTTTCTTTTTTCTTTATTTCATTTTGTGATAAGTCATTCTCTATATTTATTTGGTGGTATTATGCATGTAGTGTTAATGTATACAATTCTAGAATAGAAAGTTATTTAAACTTTTAATGCATGCATAGCATACGTTGATTTTTTGTTTTGTAATAAAGATGCCAACAGGAAAACTTTAATAAGAGAGAAGAGAACATCATATCTTGAACATACATTTTTCATTATTTTAGAAAAAACAATCGTTCAAGCATGTTAACAACAATGTATCGATGAAAATGAGTTATATTTGTTATGGAACTTCTATGCATTCATACATTTTAAGTAAATAAAACAACGTGTTTAAAGCTAAGTTATTGCAGCTGTCTATTAGCAAAACACATATTGGCAATACTTCACAGTGTCGTGCGTTGTAGCTATCACCTATACTATTTTTTTCTTCTTTTATCTATGGTTAATTTTCGATCAATAATCAAGTTCATTGTCGACCATATAAAATCATTAAAATGTTCTTATATTATTTAGGGTCGCTTTTTTAGCTAATGAAGCACATTTATCGTTTTAAAATTTCTTACAATGGCTCACGGCTTTACTATTACAACATTCTTTCTTGCATAAACGGAATAGGTTATTGTATATCTTAATGATAAACATTTATACAAATCATGATCTAAATGTTTATTGTACTGAGAGCAAATATGTTGTATTTCATTTTTTTCATTATAGCTATATACTGCAGCTACAACTCCGAGAAATATAATTATCTTGTCTGGCAGATAATCAGCACTTTGTTGGGAGGAATTCTTATACTCAGCATGTGCTTGAATATTCATTGCTTACTGACTCGAAAGAAAAATTCCGAAAATCTGCAAGAAAGTCAATACTATGATATTCAACCCATTAATGATAACAACATAAACAATTCGAGTACCCAAGGCATGCGGATCTATGTACAGGAAGCAGAAATAAACGTCTACAGATTATCGTCGGAAGGTATCGAAAGCATTACATCTTCATTTCAAAAGGCGACCTCGTCTGAAAGCTCGGTACGGAGTGTATCAAATTTACTGCTTAATGAGAACGAATATGAAAATCCTTATCAAACGATTGACCATGAAAATATTGAAATGAATCCGTATAGTATTATAACTTCAGATAGGTATCAAAACACAACAATTTTTCAAAAAGATATACGAGCTAACAACATTGATCATGCCATTCAAAATGTCAAAGAAAAAGATCCATGGCTTATAATTTACAAAAATGTTAAATACATAGATAAGAACCATGAGTCGATATATGAAGTCCTCGATACGGAAAACAATGAATTTCCATAATTTCTGAGGCGTGAAGTATAAGAAAAAGACAAGTAGGAATTAATTCGTTGAAAGTTTTGAACTTAATTGTATTTACAGGAATGATTACACACTATCTTATATATTGATATATGTATATATTACTCTACAGGAGCAAGATAAACTACAAAATTTAATATAAGTTTTGTGTGTGTCGTACATATAATTTGAAGTTGAAATGATTAATTACCGATCATTTACTTGGAAAAATGAATGAACCAAGACAGGAATAGGATATCTGTTTTTATTTGACATGTTTGTAAATAAAGTCAACCTTTCAATTTTGTCAATTTTACGGACTTCCCTGCTTTTTTAATTCACTTTTAAGTTTAATATGTTCTCGTTGGTATGGTTTATAATAATAAAAAAATGTATGTTGAAACACGACATGCAACATCTACTTCTTAAAAGTTGAATTGGCATAAACATATGGACTCCTGAAATTCTTTAATCTGGAACCTACTGAAGGATGGTATCCATATGAGTGTACTGGGAAAAAAGTTTCTAATATTTAGTTGGAATAAATGATTGAATTCAGCGTAATAAATAGGTAAAGCGCCATGTGCATACTTTGTAACTCATTTTATCAGGTTCCTTTTTTACGTGCAGAAAGGTAAACTGTCAGCGTTTTATCAGGCTCTTAATGAAACATTTCTGCATTTTATCAGGCTCTTACGGATTTTGTTGGCATTTTATCAGGCTTTTAAGGAAAAATTCTGTATTTTATCAGGCACCTAATTGCCGTGTTGAAAGATAAGTTGCGACTGTACACTGTTGCCTCTTACTGCCTATTTCTTTGTTGATTGTTTAAGTGATCTTAGAAAATAAATCTTAACGGTGAACATCACGAGGAAATTATTTGAATATGAACAATCTAGTTTTTAATGCAAACAAGTTGAGTAATCAGTGAATCGGCATCAAGCGTGTATATTCGAATGTTGATTGCAAAGCCATATCTTCAATGATCTAGGCGAGTAAGGCACAGCTAGGTACATGCGATGTTTGTTATACTGAAACTATTTTTCTAGACAGGAAAACTAAATTGGCGCAAAATTTGTATTTTACCGATTCTAAATAAAAACTATGAAATATGTTTATGCAAATCATTTTTTTTTTGTTTTATTTTTTTTATTTGATTTTTGCCTTGTTTTGATAAATTAAATGGTTTCCTCAGAATAACGAAAGCATTAATCCTCATTCTTGAGGATTGGATTTTTCTACTGCAAATTTCTTTGTATGAAAACCTATTTTGTTTTCAAGCACGCAAGACAACATCGATTACTTTTTCTGTTATCATTCCATTTCTTATATACCTAAACTAGTATTCTCGTATTCCTAATTTTTTGTAGTTATGTTGTAAGCAGATCATGTGAGTTTGAACTTCCTACGTGTCATGTACGCTGAACTCAAATCTTAATTGACATTGATTGTCAGTTAACCGACCAAAGATCTGTGGCATTCTCCAAGCTCTACATCTTCATACAATAAAACAAGCTACAAAAAACGAAATAACTAAATGTTTGGATAGTGCTAGTGCTATTTATGGCGATTTCACGAACCAACCAATCAATCAACCACTCATTTGAATTACAAATGGTTGAATACATATTACCATAGTCATCAATAATATTAGGTTTGAAAAAAAACGTTGTACACGGAAATATTGAAAAGGTTCAAAAGGATATTAAACAATTATATTGTTTCAATAGTTGATTTCTGATTTCCTTTAACAAATTGATAAAGATAGATGAGTCTAAGTTTTGGAGAAAAAAAACATGATTTTGAAAAAGGTTGTTTATATTGAAAGTATTAATACATTTTTTAATGCTCTTGTGTCCAACAAATCGTCTTTCATAAAAGTGAATGAATTTGTACAAGCGTATCAGCTGGTAAGAGCTTAAGTTTTTTACTAACATTTCGTTCTAACTTTAATTCATTAAATCAACCACTACATCGTACTCGTTCGAATTAGGCCGTGTTCACACCAAACGCCATGTACAAACATGTTTACAATTTTTCTGATTACTTTTCTAGCAGTTATGGAACGAACTTTGTCTTCAAAAAGGGGTTTGTCCATGAAAAATTATTTTGATCGACTCCATGTCGAAAAACATGATTTAAACTACACGTAAATATTTCGTTTTATCAATGAGAACGTAATTGTGTTTAGTTTACGTGTGAATTACACTAACACAACACCGAGTTTAGGTCAATGTAAACACGGCCTGAGACATCAGTACGGTATTGGATTGATTTACATTATTTTCCGACTACAATATTAGTTACTGTCTTTTGGACTTGATTTATTTTGGTTGATTGATTTGACGATACCTTCAGCATTATTATGCTATTTCATGGCGGTGAACTTTTATTTGTAACGGCAGTTCGAGTGCCCGGAGAGATATATTGACATTCGGTGGGATTTATTTCAATTTAAGTAAGTTTCCTCTTTACATAGACCACTTAGACATGCGTTTTTTTATTTCTATTTCAGCAACCAAATAAAAAAAGCATTGTATTTTAGTTTCATTGGGCGTACTGTCGTATGCTACGTGATTAACCTTATATAAGCGCTCAACAATATAGGTTTGGTGTCATGAACAGTGAAATATAAAGACAATGCTTGCTGAGAAAGACAATTAAACTGTTGACAACCGGGTGTGGTTTAAGATGATTTCAAAAAGAAATAAATGTAAACATTTCCATGTGGGACTGGTTTTTTTAATTTCTGAATTATAACATAAACGAAAAAAAATACTTGTGTTTACTTGTATTTAGATATGACAAGACTGTATATACAGGGCCTGCTTCTTGTAGTAGTAGTTGCCGTTTTTTTGTATGGTAACTTTGTTGCTAATCATTAGAAAGTACATACACAAAATCAAATTTGACAAATCAATGTTTTTTTATAAATCAAAATTACCTGTTTCTATTTTTATATTTTAGAACATCGATTTTTGTAACCAACCGCATGTTCTCCTCAAGAAATGTATAACACTTTGCATACTTGTTTTTATTATAGACAACAGTTGCAAATCAGGGAAATATGATTATTTTGTCAGTAAACTAATTGGTAGTTTGATTGGAGGATGTCTTATACTAAGCATATGTTCCAATATTTATTTATTACTGAAACGCAAACGATCTTTGAAAATGGTTCAAGAAATTCAACTTGAAGGTCAATATGATGAAATTGGAATTACTATTGATAACATTGCGAACATCCAAGTCCCAACAGTTAATGAACAAGAATCAGTACCCATCGTAGTCAGATCAGCTTCTTTAAGAACCATCAGTGACAAATCGTCTTTTGAAAAAGAAAGCTCTACCGATAGTTCTGTACAAAGTCTATCGAATTCGCAGCTGGATGGAGACATATATGAACATCCGTATCAGATGATTGACCCTGAAAGTTGTGACGCACATATGTACAATACAATAAGGTCAAGTGCGTACCAAAACACAATCATTTTTCAAACTGAGATACGAACGAACAAGGCTGAGCAAGCCATTTAAAACGACTATAAAAGAGATCCATGGCTCATAATTTATATATGAAACTTTGCCATTGCATAGAAATGTGAAATTATACGCAAAGGCTTTGATACATTTGTATATACCCCTTGAAGCATTGATGATGAAACAAAATAGGAATTTGCTCGTCATTTTGTTAAATCCCAAATAATTTAATTAAGTCAATTTGTAAAATGCCTGTACGATCAAGGCATTTTGTGTATTTACCTATGTGTTTAGATATTCAATATACATGTTATAATGCATAGAAAAGTTTAGAGAAAATGAATCAAAATGCTAGAAATGATTTTAAAGTATGAATTATTAACAAAAAAATAGCAATTGAAAGTATCGATCAGCAGTTTTATCTCTGATAATTGATAAGTTTTAAAGCTTGCACTTATTTTTTCAATGAAAAATAAATTCTACCGATTTATGATTAAAATTACCAGAAGCACCAAACTGGACGATAATAAATCAGAGTTTTTTTCTCAAATGTGGTCCCAACACTAAAACCACCTCTGAATAAAACCGGACCATCGCACATTCAGCTTTGTCAATGTTTTTTTTCCTACATTTGAGAACTATATATTCTATAACTGCAACAAGTGTGTTATGATATTTCTCAACTCGAGACAGTTGCATTATATATATTTAAGGGGGCACACGGGTCTAAATCATTTTTGTTTATTTAATATAGGATTTCTCTCTATTTTTTCTATAAATGAAGTTTATCTCATACTCAACACTTCCCCTTTTCTTCCATTTTGTTTACTTTTACCGTCGCCTCGAGCATTTTGGTTGAAAACGTCGCATGTCCGCACGCTATATCTAATTGGCACGTTTTGACGTCGGGCACTTTCAACTAATTGATCCCCATGTCTCTGCATCTGCCTTGACTAGAAAAACCTCATCATGGACACGATAAAATAAGTTCCATGCATGAAGATACGAATAACATGTATTCAAACTATATTTTCATACCTTGTGGGCTTAAATACGGCGGATAATCGTGGTGTAAAGTTGTTTTCTGTATCAATTTTTGGTCAATTTTGACAAATGTTGATTGCGTCGGTGTTTAGTTTGGAAATGTATGTTACCGAATTTATTAGACAACATGGCTATCTCAATTGAAAACTTCTGATATAAAACCGTACTTTAAGTCAATTGATCAAATAACTATATGTGTTCTACGGCTAATTTAAAGAGAAAGAGATTTTTGATAACGTCTTGAAAATGCCGTTGTCATAGTGAACAAAGGGGAATAATCAAAAGATCTTCTTTAAAAAGGTCGGTCTATTTCGATCCCACACATGCAATGAAATATTACCAGCACATTGAAAAAAACTAATTCATTTGCAAATTTAACCAAGCAGTTAAATCGTGGTTACTGTTTATGTCAGTTAAATATTTTTTCTCCAAAGATAAACTGAAGACACTTTTATGAAAGAAATAAGATTACTGCAATTGATACAAGTATTCAATGCAGTTATAATTTTTTATCTGCTTCACAGAAAAATCAATTACACATGTATATCATTAAAAGTGGACAAACATTTTTAGAGTCATAAAATTTATATAGAATAGAATGTAATAGAATATTTTTGTCTACTAGATTTAATATTAATACAAAGACATTAATTAAAAATCAAATCATTTGAGATTTATAAAGTTCAAACTCATTGATTCCTGTGCCAAACAAACCACCAATATTTAACAGTTAATATATAAATGGTATGATACTAAACCCCTAACGGGAAGGATTGTGTTTGATGTTCATATGATGAAATCATAATCTTTCAGTCAGTTTAATTGAAGTCTGGAGCTGGCATATCAGTTAACTGCTAGTAGTCTGTTGTTATTTATGTATTATTGTCATTTTGTTTATTTTCTTTGCTTACATCTTCTGACATCAAACTCGGACTTCTCTTGAACTGAATTTTAATGTGTGTATTGTTAACTTTTACTTTTCTACATTGGCTAGCTATGGAGGTGTAGGGGGAGGGTTGAGATCTCACAAATATGTTTAACCCCGCCGCATTTTTGAGCCTGTCCCAAGTCAGGAGCCTCCGGCCTTTGTTAGTCTTGTATTGTTTTGATTTTAGTTTCTTGTGTACAATTTGGAAATTAGTATGACGTTAATTATCACTGAACTAGTGTATATTTGTTAAGGGGCCAGCTGAAGGACGTCTCCAGATGCGGGAATTTCTCGCTACATTGAAGACCTGTAGATGACCGTCTGCTGTTGTTTTTATCTTTGGTCGGGTTGTTGTATCTTTGACACATTCCCCATTTCCATTCTCAATTTTATTAATCATTTAACAGCTTCACTCTTTCATAACAACAACACCAATTACAGCATGGAACCTCCTATGACATTCAAAACTGCATAAAAATTTACATGTTGATTTATATTCTTTTTAATCAAGTATGTCTGTGTAAATTGGGATAGCTCATGTTCATTGGGTAAACAACTAAAGCAGGGGTTCTCCTTTTAGTGAAAGAGAAGCCATTGATTAAATGTGCCACCAAATTAATCCTTAAATCAAGTTGGGTGTATCTTTTTTTCTCTTTTTTCTACTTGGTTGAAATAATAATACAATAAAAAGCCATTTATCATGTTTATTACACACATATTAGTGAGACAGGAACAGAAATTTCCACCATTTTTTGGAGCTCCTTCTAACAGGGTATTTTGACCGAATTCGGTCACAAATATTAATATCAACACCATGAAAGTTTGCCAGGTAATTAGTAATGATCCGTGGTCTTGTAATATATTTAACAGTACCATCAGTAATATCACTCTTAAATAACTGGTATACAACAAGAAATATATTCTGTGAGTACATGTTTTATGTGCTAAAGGTATCTCATTTATACATGTATTCTATATATATATATATTAAGTAAATGTTTTGATTTATAAAGGATCAATTGCAAGGATAAAACATTTTTAATTTAAACTAAATTAATTGTATTAAAACATAGTTGATTGATTGTTTGCTGCTTAATGTCCAGTCACGCATACATCATCATGACATGGATTATAAGGAAGAGTAAACGTTTATTATCTACTTGACATCTTTTAAGAACAGAGGCTAATAAAGGCCTAACTCTGGCAAGTTTGTCAGCAGAATCCGCCTTCACATGTAAATACTGTGTCAGCTTTTCATATCTTTTTACAGACATGACATCTTTAACACCTCCATTAACAAGGAATATATTTGTCGACCATAACAACTTGTAGTCCAGAACTTGTATAATCCCCGTTATAGTTGGATTCCTAGAAAAGATAAAACATACACTTTTAACTTTTTGTCATAAAAATGTTACTTTTAATATCAGTTACTTTTAATATCACTTTTAAATATACATCATGTACATGTGGATATAGGCTGTGCACATATCTTGACATGTACAATTTCTGTGATAAACCTACTTCTACTTTTGAAAATTATAAAAATCTATATATATAACGAGCAAACACAATTTTAAAATAAAGGCATGTAATAACCAATAAATATTTTAAAAAAGCATGTGGTTTGATTGCTAATGAAACATCTCTCAATCCAGGTCACAATGAATAAAAAAAAATAAACAATTATAGGTCAACAAACAGCCTTCTACATAGAGCTAAGGCTTACATGTTGTACACCAAACAGCAAGCTATTTAAAGGATCCAAAAATGTAAAAAAAAGTCTTATCTACAACATGAGAAAGGTGAAACACCTATGAACCGCATCAACAAACGACAACCACTGAATAACAGGCCTGTACATAAAGAGTGCATAAACATGCATACTGTTACATGTACATGTATATATATCAGATTAATAAGGGAATTTACTATGCATTTCAATTTAATTTTCTTACTATCAACCAAGCTTACAATGAATCGTACACGTATAACCATTGTTAGTTTGTACAGATATTGTTTTTTACTTACCTATTAAAATATGCAGACATTTCAGCAAAATCTGCCTCCGTCCAGGTTTGTGTCATTTCGTCCGGCTAATTGCTGTTTGCGTGTTGCATTTAGGTTGGTATCTTGGGCATGTTTGCTAATCATGTCTTTGCCACTTCACTAACATCACCATTCAATAATACTTGAGGCCCGGTACGTTCGTTAAACTGTCGAACATTTATATATCTTGATTGGCCTTGCTCTATATTATCTCATTCATGCCAGTATCATCATTTCAATCCGCCTGATCCTACACGATTTCATCATCAATATCATCTTCCTCCTCGCTAACCAACGGTTCATCTATATCAGATACATTCCCGTTATCCTCCCTTCAATACTTTCGTCTTCTGATATATTATGAAGGGCTGGTCCAGACACAATTTGTTCCTAAACATCCCATACACTCGGCCTGCCAAAGGCCGCCATATTTGTTATTGTCGACTGTTATTACATTTGTGCACACATGTGAGAATCTCATGAATATTAATAACCGCCAATTTCCTATTAGCACTGGCAATTGTCTCATTTATTGATTTTTAAATGTCACAACATTTATTTGTACGTTAAATTTTTACATGAACGCTTTAAAGACAAGAAACATGAAAAGCGTAGTAAAGCGTAGTTGCGGGGAAAGGGGATAAGCGTAAAAAGCGTATACACGGTGTAAGGGGGGAAGCGTAAAAAGCGTATATGCGTGGTTAAGTATAAATAGAAAATGAAATTAAAAAAATGCGGTCACCGTTCATTTACGCTGACAATCTGCCTTCGACAGAAGAATACATTTTTGTTAATGCCCTTTTTTCTTTTGAACTAATAGGAGAAATAGCGGTTATATCGAAATAAAATTACAGAAATCGCTTAAATTTTATAATTATTTAGTTTATGTACAGCTAATTTGAAAACAACAATAAATCATAAAGGTCACCGATGAGTGAAACATGATATTTCAATGTCAATGCCGAAAAAATGCATTTTTGCATCAAAGGGAGATAATTTGGAGCTTTTTCAATGTTCTCTACATTTTAAAAGTCACCTGCGGCTAACACGAATTAATTTTTTTGAATGATTTTTTTACCATATGATAAGGTAACAACTACTAAAGGTAATAAATAAAATTTGTAATGAAAAATTAAAGTTTATTTTTTTTCAGAAAATCTTATATCTGCGGGCCTCCTTAAAGCGCGATGCTTGTGATCTTTTTTTATAAATATAATTTAACAGTTAAGAAATATCGTAAGGCACGAGTTATAATGATTGAATCTGTTTCTCGAAAGATTTTTATCCGTGTTTATACGTTTACGAACAAGGGAAAACAGCTTTTAATAACAACTGTGTATGCAACCATCATGCCCTTTGTTTGTTAATAAAACCCATACAACCACTCTTTCTAAGGGGTTCATGGGTGCTTTTGTAAGGTAAAGGCACATAAAACCTAAAAAGTTAATAGAGCTAGAATATACGCCGAAACTTTAGTCCAACATTGAACTCAAACGATTTAATTGCCTTGTGAAATATTTGTGACTGCCAATAAATATAAATCAAAGCAAAAACCAAATTGACCTCGATTATTTTTATACATGCCGTAAAATGTAATATAAAAATTAATTGAAATTCGTTTTTTTATGTTGTTGCTAGTCTGAATTCCCTTCAAATTGCATTTGGTGGTTTCATTATTTTCAAATTGAGTTGAAAAAGAAGTGTCTCAGTTTATTTCGTTATGAATTTCTTGTTTAGTAACAATTTGGATATTTTTGGGAGACTTTTTGTAACCTCTTGTGAAATAAATTGACAATAGTGAAAAACTCAATCACTAACCTTTGACCTAATTAAAAAAAAATGCATTATACTTCAATTCTACGACCAGGCAAAAATCAAAATGCCATAATTAAGCCTGTGGGTAGGGTGGTCCATTAATGTTGAAAAATGTTGGCTTGGTCACTCCACTAAACGTGAAAGAATATACAGAAGTTTAAAGATCGGGAAGATTGCTTGTTGATTTTTAAAAGTTAAGTTATCAAAATGAATCAACGTTTGATATGACTATCATGTACACTGATGTTTAGAACTCCTCTGACGTCCATATAACTGAAGACATTTTCCCAAAACATAAGTTCTGCAATAAATATATTTTATGCATTAAACATGTTAAACTCATTCAGAACTGTTTGAAATGCTTAGTTTAACACACATTGTGTGTGTCAGATGTTAAGTTTGCTGTAAAAAAAAAAAAATTATAAGAATTGCCTGAATTGCAAGTTAATAATACAAAATCAATTTTAAACCATAAACGGATTAAAAGTTTTGATAAAACCCAAATTATACACTTCCTACGATTATGTCATTTAACATTGTTTTCAATGGAAGTGTTGCAATACTTTTTTCCATGTGTATTTATTGATATGTACTTATGAAGCAGATTACAGAAGAATACCACTATTGTTACCAACATTCAATCAGGAATACCTATCTAAAAACAAGAAGATGTTGTATAATTGCCAATGATACAATTATGCTTTAAAGTTCTTATGAAGTGTATGTACATATTTTCAGAAAACCAATTATATAACGTATATTTCCCTTTAATAATAAACTTTTAATTTTTAAGACTTTGTCCTCGAGTGCATCATTAAAGAACTATCATGTTGAAATGCACGTTTTGTGCAGTAAACTTGCAGAAAAGTTGATGGATTAATGTCATTAATACAATCTAGCCGTAGAGCGGTACTTGCATGAAGAATAAGAACATTCTCTTAAAAATGTCCACTTTTCAAGATTCTTGATATAATAAAACTTCTTTATTGCAAAGAAGTTTTTGATTTTTAGAATTTTGTTCTCGATAGTTATCAAAGCTACAAGGATTATAATTTAGTTCGCCAGACGTGCGTTTCGTCTACTTAAGACTCGTCAGTGACGCTCATCAAAATATTTATAAATCCAAACAAGTACAAAGTTTAAAAGCATTGAGCATTCCACGATATTTTGTCAAATTACACCTCAGCTACAGTAAAAGTACTGTTAATATTATTACCTCCAATATCAATCAATTATTCAGTGACCAGTTTGTGTTGTATTGTGTGGTCATAGTGTTTGCTCTATAAAGGTCTGAATGTGTATGCTTTTTTTGACAACATTGATGACAGTTATACATATATGTTTTTGTACTATAAGCATTATATAATTCGAATTAAACAGCTGCTGAGGTGAAACAGAGGATTTGAGAGATGCACATCATGTGTAACCTTGTATACTCTTTGTGTTTCTGTCTGTTACATGTATGGTGACTTTAACATGTTTAAGTCAGTGGTTGATTTTGGTTTCTGACGATCAAATTAGATTTTTTAGTTTTTCTTAAACCGTGCTGTTCGTTTCCCTTTTGTATTGTCTTACATTTCGTCATGTCGTTGCTTCTAATATCTCAATATATATGCGTTGTTCCTAATAAGTTGTCTCTGTCGTTACCGTTGTATGCTTACTCTTCACATTCACAGTATTTGAATAGAAGTGTGCATTGGCAATCATACATGTACAACATTAGAACTAAATTATGCCGTGCAGGAAGTAGAGTAATTTTTCAGAGTACAATACAATGGAAATCTATGTTAATTTCATACAAGTGAGAGATTAATGCACCAAGTTATACATAATAATTGCCTGTACGAGGTCATACAAAAAAATAATTCATTCGTTTCGTGTGTTTTATTTTACCATTTGTTTCCGGTATTGAAAGACTTTCCGTTTAAATAAATATTCTTGATATTTTTGTTATTTTTCTTTGTTTGTGTCCTATTCTGGGCAGTGTGGTAGTTACTCAAAATATGATTTGCTAACCATCGACTTTTAAAAAGAGGCAAAAGATACTACAGGGACATTCAAATTCATAGATAGAAAATAAAATGACAACGCCATGGCTAAAAGAGAAAAATATAAACGAACAAATAATAGTCTACAAAACACTACATAGAAAACTAAAGACAAGGGGGTGTTATCTCATGTGTCCGGAAAGGTAAGCAAATCTTGCAACACATGTGTTGCATGTTATTACAAACCCTGTAAATAGTTTAATTCAGTAGGTCACATTTGTGAAAAGGGAAAGGAATTGTTCTTACGACATAAGGATCATATCCGATATAAACTGTGAAACGGATATTCAATAACGGTCAACCAACTCGTGGTGGCGTCCGAAATTTGTTTTTGTATTTCAAATTCCTCATTTGGAAATCTTGTTTTAATTGCTGCCTTGTGAGCAGCAACCCTTTATCAATGAAATCATGATAAGAAATACAAGCCAGGGAATATCGTATCAATTAAGAGATATGTACTCCGTATGCAGGCGCTACTGTAATGTTGCTACATAGAAATGAACAATGCATGATGTGGAAGCTGAAATCGTCTATTTCGTCTAAAGTTTTATTTGCAACCGACCCTTGTTGTCAATTTCTAGATGAAAGTCAAGATATGAGGCATACTTACCTATATCTGTTGTATGCGTTATCTCTAGTTCGAGGGGTTAAATGGTTAAATACATTATAGTCACCAATTTTTAAAATTATTTAGTTAAAGAACATCATCTATATAGCGGGAAGTAAAGATAAAGACATTGCTCACTTCTTATCTTTCTTACTTAGAAGTTCCTGTATGACGAATGCCAATACAAATAAAGGAAAAAGTCGGGAAGGAGATGGGCCCAATTGCTTCCAATAGAAATGCCGATAGTTTGATAAAAAAAAACACGTCCTCAAAACGTAACAAATGGTGTTGTCAATCAAGAAACCAAGCATCTTTATAATGTCAGTGTCAGAAAATATTTTGTTTGAACGGAGTGATTTTTAACAATATGGGATTTATCCCTCCATAATACAAGATAATTGTATCTACGTTTGCCATTCTTTTTTTTTTAGGAACCAGGTAATACAACCTCTTTTCCATTTTTTTCAAATTTGAAATATTAACAGTGTCGAAAAGTCCGATGTTTTAATTCTTTTGCAAGATGAAAGAGTCTTAGATTGTATGTTCTCTTAAAGATCTTTAGATATTTGAGTATCCACATTTGATTAACGCAACGTCTTTAATATGCAGTTTCGAAATTACTTTAATGCCCGGCTTTTATTGCGGATAAAATTGATGTTTCTTAATTAAGAAAGAGGTTTAGTGAATCACTGCAAGACCCAGAAATACAACATTGTTTGACATTCTACTTATCACGCATTTATAGTGTAGAATTCAATACAGTGGTGGAAAATCCAGTTCTTCCTATTTTGGTTGAAATTCCAAAGGACTTTAAAACTTACCTTCAGGCTTTCCTCTTTATTAGTTGTCTTTCTATTATAAATGATCTGTTTACCACGCTCTGTTTATGCTGTTTACTTTTATTTGATTGAGAAATGGATAGGTTTTGTGTCAAAAGTTTCATTCCTTTCACAGCGCAATATTAATGTTATACATCTATGTTCTACGCATCGTTATTTAATTATATACTGTTTTAATGATTTACATTGTTGTCAGTTTATTTCTAAGTTTTGATTCGATAATTGTATTTCTTTATATAATTAAAAAACAATATAATTTAAATCTTTGTGTTCAAATATATCATTTGATCTGAATTCATAAGTATGCAGTCTATTTTGTGAACATCTTGTGCAACGTTAAGCAGTCTCTTTATCAGGTTTAAAACAGACCATTTTTGCATTTTTCAGTATTCTATGACTTTGAATCAAATAAGGAACATATGTTTTCTATTTAAATGGCTTATTATCCATATATGTATTTTGATTGTATTTTGCAATAAAATAACAAAAGACTCATCATGTTTATGACTCGTCTATCTGCCAATCACGTTGAGTTATTTTAAATGGACGACAGTCACTTTTAGCTGAAAGATTTTCGTGACGGTGAGTTGCATTCATTTCTGGTTTCTGGAACATTATTCTTTCTTTTGGTTTCCATTTCCATGTTGTTTCTTTTATTTATATCAACTTGGTGTCTACGAAGGCATTTGTAAAGACACACACACAGGCTATTAATTTTAGAGATCAGAGGATGATAATGATGCAACTACATGATTCAATTTGAAACAGAAGAACATACATACCAATAGAGGATACATGTGAAACATTATGCAACATCACTTGTCATGATGGTTAAATATCATTATATGATAATGGTTATGAAGGTAAACAAACAAACACACTTCTTGTAAGACTTTTAAGACCTACAATGTCAACATAATGTACAAATACGAATAAGGCAATCTGTAACCGTGAGTAGAAACTGAAAAAGCATAACATGTTTTTAATAATTCGTATTAACCCATTTCTATTGTACATGTTGTAAGCATATACAAAGCCCTCGTTTTGCTGTCCATTTCTAATACTTTCATACTAATACAAATCATCAAATATAGAGTACTAGCATCTGGTTTAAAACATATTAACACGGAAGTATTTGACAGGGCCAATGTGTCATGAAACAATATAATTGTTTCAATAGCTGATTTCCGATTTCCTTTGCAAATATGACATAAATAAATTTGTAGCATTTTTATTTAATACATATTTCATTCCCCAAAACGACAATTAATTCACAGTAAATTTTGTTCACAGTTTTCTTGTTGGAATGATGCATTTGATCATCTGTCATGGAAGACTATATACACACTTCTAAAGTAAGTAACTGCTATAAATCCTTAAAAATATCTTGTATTGTACTACTATTTTGTACATATGTCGCATTTGTAACTTTTAATAGCGCATCGTACAAATTTCAGTACAAAATATGTGGGAAACACCCAACATACACATTCACTATATATATGCAAATATATGTAGTGTTGCTAGTGTTGACAAATCCTTTAAAATAATACAAGAAGTTCTAAATAGTCTATATGAACTGAAAATAAATAAAGAGACATGACATTTAGTGTCATCCTCATAGGATTTAAATACCTTATGCTAAATGTTTGTTTCTTTAACTTCGAACGACAAGTGTAATATAGGCAAGCACTCTAGTCTTTATGTGAACAGTATTTCCATTGAAAGTAACCTATAATATATAAGTCGCGCAGCAAATAAGCTATAAAACACGAAAACACAAACTTGTGAACATACATGCAGGTTGGTGGAAAGTAAACTGATTGATAACTATTGAATATTATTCAAAATGTTTAAGAATGGTAAATATTGTGATTTTATATGTACGATGTATTTTTATACGATAATATATCATAGACAATCAATATCTTGAACAATGTAAAATAACAGAACCAAATATGTTACCTGGCTGCCATGATCCTATGGGCTGATTTTTATTTTCTAATCATCCTGAATTGAAATTAGGTTTGATATTTTAGCTTTAATGCATTGCATATTAAATTATGTTTCTAATGAAATTAATCATATATCAAGTAAGAATGCTATACCCAATCCAAATTCAAATTCGTTAGATCTTTGAACTTTGCAGTTCATCGGTGTCAATACATTTTTTTTTTATAGTAAACAAGTAAACAGTAATCAGACACACAATGTTCATGTAATATTGTCCCTGATTTTAAATGCAGAAAAAATGTATTTTCCTAAATTATACAGGAACTACCTTCTTCCTTTCTACAAAACCACACCAATGATGCTACTCTTGTCATATAATCCCTTTTTAACGTTTATAATGTAAGTGAAATTGTAGGACAGCCACAAATAAGTTACAGTTATACATATTCATAATTGTAGTCGTATGATTTATAGCGTTATTGTATTTGAAAAGCGTGCAATTATCCGTAAGTGGTTAGGAAATAAAATATTCTTAAAATGTCCCCTCAAAATTGACGAGTCGTCACTAATTTACATTATAAGGGAAAGTTACACAGTGTAAACATTTCAAAGAAAGCCACAATAGTATGTTGTAATATATCAAATCCAACAGCAGTCAGTTTTAACTTTAACAAAAAATATTCTCGAAAACTTGACAAACTTTTTTTCAGTTTTTGTTTTTGTATACCATTACAATATTAGTCTGTCTACTGTTATCATGATTATACATTATCTTTAGCAATTTTATCTAAACACATATGTGAAGAATTTAAGTTTCAATCAGAATGGGGATACAATTAAAAGAATCAGTCTGTTATGTTAAAGAATGTGTATTTCGTGTTGTGAATGTTATAATTATGTAATTCTAATTTCTTATAAATGTTAAGAAGATGAAAGTTTCAAAACTGCAACATCATAAATAGTTGACTCAATGTTAGAAAAGAAGATATAAAGCAATCTAACTGACATACTGGAGGAGGCTCGAGGGTACAAAAATTTCAGAAAAATTTTAAACATTTTTATTCAATATAAAATTTATTCATTACACTATCAATTGATACTTTATAATATGGTACAAAAATTAACCACAAAAATGTGTATACCATTGAAACAGCCCCAAATTATCTCCCTTTGGTGCACAAATGCCATTGATGTAATAGAAAAAGCCAAGCATTACTTAGATAATTTTGACAACAATTCTTTGAAAGGATGAATATCTAACAAAACATAGTGGAGACACAACGCTATCAAATTATTTTTCTGTGAACAATGGTGAACATCCAAAGTCCAACTTGTTTTACAAAAAAATATAGAAATTTCGTTTTATAGTTTTAATAGGAGATACACCTGGATGCACCACTACAACTGGATATTAAATATATATATCTATATTTTGTTTTACACAACTTATATGTCTACGCAATGCCATTCGATAAACTGAAGATATGTGATAAATCATTATAAGTCCAAATCTCCCATACTTTCATCTATAACTCAGCAGACGTCTCGAAAGCAATATAAGATATTTATAATAGAAGTCCACAGAAGTGGCTGTTGCGTTAGCATGTTATATTCCAAATATGTTTTACTTAATAAGTTGACGCCTGGTAAAACTAATATATAAATAGAAAGTTAACAAAACACTTACAAATCAAAGTGTACTTTCGATTATCGTCTTTAGTTTCTTCTGATATTTAATTGTCGATTCCTAGTATTAATTATTGTTACATACTTTTAAAGCTTCACTGTTTTGTTTTGTTTGAAACTGAATTTCTTTTTTTTATTTACAAAAAAAGACAAACACGCGTTCACAGTGTTTGAAACCCAAAAGTATCTACTTTATTCATTTCTATGGTATGATTATCCATTATACTGACGTTTTAACAAATCTGTCATCAAGATTTGATGAACTTAGTGACTATAATTAGTTAAATAGTGCAAATATAGTGTATTAAGAACCAAATACAATATACATATTGAAATGTCTGACCCCATATTATCTGTTTTATGTCATTAGCTCATGGTATAACGAATCCATATTATTGCCTTTTGAACGTGTGGTTTAAACAAAAATAGTTGCCTATCAAAGTGATCAAGAATTCAATATCCAGAACTTACTACCATTGGTGTATACAAAACAAATTCAAACACCAACATCTTGTTTAAATGTATTTTATGAATGTAATTCAATCGTTCATCATCGATTTATATGTGTGTTGAAACTGTTCAGACTGATCCCCAACAAAGAGTTATTTTTATAAGGGACGTTACACTACTACTATCCATGTATTAAAAAAAACCACGCCTACTGATCCACTATGAAAGAAGGGCGAAAGATACCAGAGGGACATTTATAGCGCAGAAAAAACTTACAACGGTGTGAACCCCACCAAAAACTGTGATGATCTCAGGTGCCCGGATTGGTAAGAAGATCCTGTCCACATCTGGCATCCGTCGTGTTGTAAATATTATTACAATCCCAGTAAATAGTATAATTCGGTAGGTCACATTTGTAAAAAAAAAAGGACCGGGTTTGTAGGTACGACTTCAGAATCATATTTGGAACTCGTGCATGCTTTTAACCCTTTAAATTGCTAGAAATGAACGCGAGGTAAGATAAACAATAACAGTGTTGTATATGTTGTAGACTAGATACCTCCATAAACCTGAAAATCGCATGGCTAGTCACATATTAGTTTATAACGTATGTTAAGGTATGGCAGGTCAGCTTTTAAAAATCATGCTTCTTACAGTGGCAGTTGCAGGTAAGATTTTGTAAAAACAAATTGTTAAGTTGAGCTACTGTTTATAATGTTTATGTAACATGCGTAATTAGCGATTTCGCGTTTTCGAGTTTTTACGATATACATATTATTATAACATTTTATTTTAAATTTAATTGTAGACAAGACTACAAAGAATAAGTCATTCAAATGATTGTCATATAAATTATATATCTGTGGTTTACATTAGATATTTTCATAGATTACACAATTCCGTTAATACATTCTTTGTTTCAAATACTCTAACAAGTCATTATCTTCTTAAAAGTGTCAAATTTATAAGTTAAGGTTTTTGTTGTTGAAATTATATTATGTTTATATACATCTATTGTTTACATGTGTTTATTAGTAGATTAATTATGTTTTAGTCATGTAGTTGATATTGTATTCAGAGAGCCTCATTTAAAATTGGTTTTATCCAAATGAGTTACTCTATTTAAGTAAAGATATTATTATTATTAGGTCTTTCCACTTTTCTGTGGAAAGACCTATTGTTTTTCTTCTGATTATTTTTTTTTTCTTCCGCCTAATTTTGTTCTTGCGATAAACATTTGTTTCGCAATATGTCGCTTAGATATTTTGTATATGATATCGAACAGTTTATGCGCTTTTGAAATTTACCCTGCGTAAACAAATACTTTTCTTTGTAGGAGTTATCTCCCCAAACACTGTTTTCCTTGTTATCGCATCTCCTTCACAACCATAAAAGATTATGACAAATTTATTTTACAAAATTGGTCGTTATATCCTTCGCATGATTTGTCCTATTTTGACCGAAGCGATATGACCGCTCCATATGAGAGTTATTTCCCCTTATGCATCTGATATAAGTGATATGAATTTCTATCTTATAAATCATAAGTGATAGAGACCTAGCATCTTTTGATTTGAGGTCCTTGGTCCCTAAAAATGAAAATTAGGTCAAGGTCAAAGGTCAAGGTCATATTCTAATATTTGAATTTGGCTTATTTTCACTTATATCCAAAGACTGTATAAGATATCAACAAATGATTTTTACTAAATTGTTAGTTACGACATGTCGTAAGATGTACATTTTGATTGCAAGCGTACGCTGAATGTAAAAGGGAGTTTTCTCCCCTCTTGTATTTAAAAATACGCGTTTGGTGATATAACTCATTAACTAAATATAATTAAGACCTATGGTCTTTTGATTTGAGGTCCTTGGTTTATGACCTTGAAATTGATCTCAAGGTCATAGCTTAATTTGACGTTCTAGATTTTGACCTTTGCTTTTATTCAATATGTGTACATGATAAAGATATACAACTTTTAGAAAAAGGTATCAAACCATTTAACCTTGAAAAAAACAACCGGAAGTGACCTTTTGTAAACCGGAAGTAGCTATTTTTTTGTACTTTATTAATATAAAAGTATATAGAACCAGATATTTTTGGAATTAGTGTCAAGTAAATATTCAAATATAATCGGAAGTAACATTTTTCAAACCGGAAGTAACAAATTATCTCCCTTATTTAAAAAAAATGTATGGAAACAATATATTTTTGGAATCAGCTTACTAGGAGCTATCATTTGACGATTGAAATGACATTTTAAACTTAGTTTCACAACTTTTCATATCAAAATACATTGTTTTGATGGAAAGACCTTCAATTGTTCTCTGAACAATTGGTTTTTAATTATTATTATTATTATTATTATTAGGTCTTTCCACTTTTCTGTGGAAAGACCTATTGTTTTTCTTCTGATTATTAGGTCTTTCCACTTTTCTGTGGAAAGACCTATTGTTTTTCTTCTGATTATTTTTTTTTTTTTTTTTTTCTTCCGCCTAATTTTGTTCTTGCGATAAACATTTGTTTCGCAATATGTCGCTTAGATATTTTGTATATGATATCGAACAGTTTATGCGCTTTTGAAATTTACCCTGCGTAAACAAATACTTTTCTTTGTAGGAGTTATCTCCCCAAACACTGTTTTCCTTGTTAGCGCATCTCCTTCGCAACCGTAAAAGATTATGACAAATTTATTTTACAAAATTGCTCGTTATATCCTTCGCATGATTTGTCCTATTTTGACCGAAGCGATATGACCGCTCCATATGAGAGTTATTTCCCCTTATGCATCTGATATAAGTGATATGAATTTCTATCTTATAAACCATAAGTGATAGAGACCTAGGATCTTTTGATTTGAGGTCCTTGGTCCCAAAAAATGAAAATTAAGTCAAGGTCAAAGGTCAAGGTCATATTTTAATATGAATTTGGCTTATTTTCACTTATATCCAAAGACTGTATAAGATATCAACAAATTATTTTTACTAAATTGTTAGTTGCGACATGTCGTAAGATGTAAATTTTGATTGCAAGCGTACATTGAATGTGAAAGGGAGTTTTCTCCCCTCTTGTATTAAAAAATACGCGTTTGGTGATATAACTCATTAACTAAATATAATTAAGACCTATGGTCTTTTGATTTGAGGTCCTTGGTTTATGACCTTGAAATTGATCTCAAGGTCATAGCTTAATTTGACGTTCTATATTTTGACCTTTGCTTTTATTCTATATGTATACATGATAAAGATATACAACTTTTAGAAAAAGGTATCAAGCCATTTAACCTTGAAAAAAACCAACCGGAAGTGACCTTTTGTAAACCGGAAGTAGCTATTTTTTTGTACTTTATTAATATAAAAGTATATAGAACCAGATATTTTTGGAATCGGTTTCAAGTAAATATTTAAATATAATCGAAAGTAACATTTTTCAACCGGAAGTAACATTTTTCAAACCGGAAGTAACAAATTATCTCCCTTATTTAAAAAAAAAATGTATGGAAACAATATATTTTTGGAATCAGCTTACTAGGAGCTATCATTTGACAATTGAAATGACATTTTAAACTTAGTTTCACAACTTTTCATATCAAAAAGGATAGAAAGACCTTCAATTGTTCTCTGAATTTATTTTTTTTTTTCTTCCGCCTAATTTTGTTCTTGCGATAAACATTTGTTTTGCAATATGTCGCTTAGATATTTGGTATATGATATCGAACAATTGATGCGCTTTTGAAATTTACCCTGCGTAACCGAAAACTTTTCTTTGTAGGAGTAATCTCCCCAAACACTGTTTTCCTTGTGAGCGCAACTCCTTCGCAAATGTAAAATATTATGACAAATTTATTTTACAAAATTGCTCGTTATATCCTTTGCATGATTTGTCCTATTTTGACCGAAGTGATATGAATGCTCCATACGAGAGTTATTTCCCCTTATTCATTTGATATAAGTGAATTGCATTTCTAACTGGTAAACCATAATTGATAGAGACCTAGGATCTTTTGATTTGAGGTCCTTGGTCCAATACAATGAAAATTAGGTCAAGGTCAAAGGTCAAGGTCATATTCTAATTTTTGAATATGGCTCATTTCCACTCATTTCCAAAAAACGTTTAAGATATCGACAAATTATTTTTTAGCTCACCTGGCCCAAAGGGCCAAGTGAGCTTTTCCCATCACTTGGCGTCCGTCGTCCGTCGTCCGTCGTCTGTCGTCCGTCGTCTGTCGTCCGTCGTCGTCTGGCGTCGTTAACTTTTACAAAAATCTTCTCCTCTGAAACTACTGGGCCAAATTACACCAAACTTGGCCAAAATCATCATTGGGGTATCTAGTTTAAAAAATGTGTCCGGTGACCCGGCCAACCATCCAAGATGGCCGCCATGGCTAAAAATAGAACATAGGGGTAAAATGCAGTTTTTGGCTTATAACTCAAAAACCAAAGCATTTAGAGCAAATCTGACAAGGGGTAAACTTGTGTAACAGGTCAAGATCTATCTGCCCTGAAATTTTCAGATAAATCGGATAACCTGTTGTTGGGTTGCTGCCCCTGAATTAGTAATTTTAAGGAAATTTTGCTGTTTTTGGTTATTATCTTGAATATTATTATAGATAGAGATAAACTGTAAACAGCAATATTGTTCAGCAAAGTAATATTTACAAATAAGTCAACATGACCGAAATGGTCAGTTGACCCCTTTAGGAGTTATTGCCCTTTATAGTCAATTTTTAACCATTTTTCGTAAATCTTAGTTATCTTTTACAAAAATCTTCTCCTCTGAAACTACTTGGCCAAATCAATCCAAACTTGGCCACAACCATCTTTGGGGTATGTAGTTTGAAAAATGTGTCCAGTGACCCAGCCATCCAATCAAGATGGCCGCCATGGCTAAAAATAGAACCTTGGGTAAAATGCAGTTTTTGGCTTATAACTCAAAAACCAAAGCATTTAGAGTAAATCTGACAGAGGTAAATTTGTTTATCAGGTCAAGATCTACCTGCCCTGAAATTTTCAGATGAATTGGACAACCCGGTTTTGGGTTGCTGCCCCAGAATAAGTAATTTTAATGAAATTTTGCTGTTTTTGGTTATTATCTTGAATATTATTATAGATAGAGATAAACTGTAAACAGCAATAATGTTCAGCAAAAAAAAGATTTACAAATAAGTCAACATGACCGAAATGGTCAGTTGACCCCTTTAGGAGTTATTGCCCTTAATAGTCAATTTTTAACCATTTTTCGTAAATCTTAGTAATCTTTTACATCTTCTCCTCTGAAACTACTTGGCCAAAATCATCATTGGGGTATATTGTTTAAAAAATGTGTCCGGTGACCCGGCCAACCATCCAAGATGGCCGCCATGGCTAAAAATAGAACTTAGGGGTAAAATGCAGTTTTGGGCTTATAACTCAAAAACCAAAGCATTTAGAGCAAATCTGACAAGGGGTAAAATTGTGTAACAGGTCAAGATCTATCTGCCTTGAAATTTTCAGATAAATCGGATAACCTGTTGTTGGGTTGCTGCCCCTGAATTAGTAATTTTAAGGAAATTTTGCTGTTTTTGGTTATTATCTTGAATATTATTATAGATAGAGATAAACTGTAAACAGCAATATTGTTCAGCAAAGTAATATTTACAAATAAGTCAACATGACCGAAATGGTCAGTTGACCCCTTTAGGAGTTATTGCCCTTTATAGTCAATTTTTAACCATTTTTCGTAAATCTTAGTTATCTTTTACAAAAATCTTCTCCTCTGAAACTACTTGGCCAAATCAATCCAAACTTGGCCACAACCATCTTTGGGGTATGTAGTTTGAAAAATGTGTCCAGTGACCCAGCCATCCAATCAAGATGGCCGCCATGGCTAAAAATAGAACCTTGGGTAAAATGCAGTTTTTGGCTTATAACTCAAAAACCAAAGCATTTAGAGTAAATCTGACAGAGGTAAATTTGTTTATCAGGTCAAGATCTACCTGCCCTGAAATTTTCAGATGAATTGGACAACCCGGTTTTGGGTTGCTGCCCCAGAATAAGTAATTTTAATGAAATTTTGCTGTTTTTGGTTATTATCTTGAATATTATTATAGATAGAGATAAACTGTAAACAGCAATAATGTTCAGCAAAAAAAAGATTTACAAATAAGTCAACATGACCGAAATGGTCAGTTGACCCCTTTAGGAGTTATTGCCCTTAATAGTCAATTTTTAACCATTTTTCGTAAATCTTAGTAATCTTTTACATCTTCTCCTCTGAAACTACTTGGCCAAAATCATCATTGGGGTATATTGTTTAAAAAATGTGTCCGGTGACCCGGCCAACCATCCAAGATGGCCGCCATGGCTAAAAATAGAACTTAGGGGTAAAATGCAGTTTTGGGCTTATAACTCAAAAACCAAAGCATTTAGAGCAAATCTGACAAGGGGTAAAATTGTGTAACAGGTCAAGATCTATCTGCCTTGAAATTTTCAGATAAATCGGATAACCTGTTGTTGGGTTGCTGCCCCTGAATTAGTAATTTTAAGGAAATTTTGCTGTTTTTGGTTATTATCTTGAATATTGTTATAGATAGAGATAACTTGTAAACAGCAATAATGTTCAGCTAAATAAGATCTAAAAATAAGTCAACATGACCAAAATCGTCAGTTGACCCCTTAAGGAGTTGTTGCCCATTTTATTCAATTTTTAACAATTTTCACTAATTTGGTAAATTTTTGTAAATTTTTACAAAATATTTTTCACTGTATCTAAAGGTCCAAGTTTATTATAGATAGAGAAAATTCTAAGTACCAAGAATGTTCAGTAAAGTAAGATCTACAAACACATCACTATCAGCAAAACACAATTTTGTCATGAATCCATCTGTGTCCTTTGTTTAATATGCACATAGACCAAGGTCAGCGACACAGGCTCTTTAGAGCCTCTAGTTCTAAATCGTTTGTTGTGACATGTCGTAACACGTAAATTTTGATTGCAAGGGTACGTTGAATGTGAAAGTGAGTTTTCTCCCCTTTGGTATTTAAAAATACGCGTATGGTGATATAACTCATTAACTAAACATAATTAAGACCTATGGTCTTTTGATTTGAGGTTCTTGGTTAATGACCTTGAAATTGATCACAAGGTCATAGCTTAATTTGACGTTCTAGATTTTGACCTTTGCTTTTACCCCATCTGTATACATAATAAAGTCATGAGACTTTTTGACAAACGGTATCAAACCATTTAAACTTAAAAAAACAACCGGAAGTGACCTTGTGTAAACCGGAAGTAGCTATTTATTGTACTTTATTACATAAAAGTATAAAAAACAAGATATTTTTGGAATCAGTGTCAAGTAAATAGTCAAATATTATCGGAAATAGAGTTTTTCAAACCGGAAGTAAGAAATTATCTCCCTTATCTAAAAAAATATTGTTTAGAAACCATATATTTTTGGAATCAGCGTACAATAAGCTATCATTTGACGATTGAAATGACATTTTAAACCTATTTTTACACCTTTCATATTAAAATACATTGTTTTGGTGGAAAGACCTTCAATTGTTCTCTGAACAATTGGTTTTTAATTTTTTTTTTTTTTTTTCTTCCGCCTAATTTTGTTCTTGCGATAAACATTTGTTTCGCAATATGTCGCTTAGATATTTGGTATATGATATCGAACAGTTTATGCACTTTTGAAATTTACCCTGCGTAAACGAATACTTTTCTTTGTAGGAGTTATCTCCCCAAACACTGTTTTCCTTGTTAGCGCATCTCCTTCGCAACCGTAAAAGATTATGACAAATTTATTTTACAAAATTGCTCGTTATATCCTTCGCATGATTTGTCCTATTTTGACCGAAGCGATATGACCGCTCCATATGAGAGTTATTTCCCCTTATGCATCTGATATAAGTGATATGAATTTCTTTCTTATAAATCATAAGTGATAGAGACCTAGGATCTTTTGATTTGAGGTCCTTGGTCCCAAAAAATGAAAATTAGGTCAAGGTCAAAGGTCAAGGTCATATTCTAATATTTGAATTTGGCTTATTTTCACTTATATCCAAAGACTGTATAAGATATCAACAAATTATTTTTACTAAATTGTTAGTTGCGACATGTCGTAAGATGTAAATTTTGATTGCAAGCGTACGTTGAATGTAAAAGGGAGTTTTCTCCCCTCTTGTATTTAAAAATACGCGTTTATTGATATAACTCATTAACTAAATATAATAAAGACCTATGGTCTTTTGATTTGAGGTCCTTGGATTATGACCTTGAAACTGATCTCAAGGTCATAGCTTAATTTGACGTTCTAGATTTTGACCTTTGCTTTTATTCTATATGTATACATGATAAAGATATACAACTTTTAGAAAAAGATATCAAACCATTTAACCTTGTAAAAAACAACCGGAAGTGACCTTTTGTAAACCGGAAATAGCTATTTTTTTGTACTTTTTAATATAAAAGTATATAGAACCAGATATTTTTGGAATCAGTGTCAAGTAAATATTCAAATATAATCGGAAGTAACATTTTTCAAACCGGAAGTAACAAATTATCTCCCTTATTTAAAAAAAAATGTATGGAAACAATATATTTTTGGAATCAGCTTACTAGGAGCTATCATTTGACGATTGAAATGACATTTTAAACTTAGTTTCACAACTTTTCATATCAAAATACATTGTTTTGATGGAAAGACCTTCAATTGTTCTCTGAACAATTGGTTTTTAATTATTATTATTATTTTTATTATTATTATTATTATTATTATTATTATTATTAGGTCTTTCCACTTTTCTGTGGAAAGACCTATTGTTTTTCTTCTGATTATTTTTTTTTCTTCCGCCTAATTTTGTTCTTGCGATAAACATTTGTTTCGCAATATGTCGCTTAGATATTTTGTATATGATATCGAACAGTTTATGCGCTTTTGAAATTTACCCTGCGTAAACGAATACTTTTCTTTGTAGGAGTTATCTCCCCAAACACTGTTTTCCTTGTTATCGAATCTCCTTCGCAACCGTAAAAGATTATGACAAATTTATTTTACAAAATTGCTCGTTATATCCTTGGCATGATTTGTCCTATTTTGACCGAAGCGATATGACCGCTCCATATGAGAGTTATTTCCCCTTATGCATCTGATATAAGTGATATGAATTTCTTTCTTATAAATCATAAGTGATAGAGACCTAGGATCTTTTGATTTGAGGTCCTTGGTCCCAAAAAATGAAAATTAGGTCAAGGTCAAAGGTCAAGGTCATATTCTAATATTTGAATTTGGCTTATTTTCACTTATATCCAAAGACTGTATAAGATATCAACAAATTATTTTTACTAAATTGTTAGTTGCGACATGTCGTAAGATGTAAATTTTGATTGCAAGCGTACGTTGAATGTAAAAGGGAGTTTTCTCCCCTCTTGTATTTAAAAATACGCGTTTATTGATATAACTCATTAACTAAATATAATAAAGACCTATGGTCTTTTGATTTGAGGTCCTTGGATTATGACCTTGAAACTGATCTCAAGGTCATAGCTTAATTTGACGTTCTAGATTTTGACCTTTGCTTTTATTCTATATGTATACATGATAAAGATATACAACTTTTAGAAAAGATATCAAACCATTTAACCTTGTAAAAAACAACCGGAAGTGACCTTTTGTAAACCGGAAATAGCTATTTTTTTGTACTTTTTAATATAAAAGTATATAGAACCAGATATTTTTGGAATCAGTGTCAAGTAAATATTCAAATATAATCGGAAGTAACATTTTTCAAACCGGAAGTAACAAATTATCTCCCTTATTTAAAAAAAAATGTATGGAAACAATATATTTTTGGAATCAGCTTACTAGGAGCTATCATTTGACGATTGAAATGACATTTTAAACTTAGTTTCACAACTTTTCATATCAAAATACATTGTTTTGATGGAAAGACCTTCAATTGTTCTCTGAACAATTGGTTTTTAATTATTATTATTATTTTTATTATTATTATTATTATTATTATTATTATTATTAGGTCTTTCCACTTTTCTGTGGAAAGACCTATTGTTTTTCTTCTGATTATTTTTTTTTCTTCCGCCTAATTTTGTTCTTGCGATAAACATTTGTTTCGCAATATGTCGCTTAGATATTTTGTATATGATATCGAACAGTTTATGCGCTTTTGAAATTTACCCTGCGTAAACGAATACTTTTCTTTGTAGGAGTTATCTCCCCAAACACTGTTTTCCTTGTTATCGAATCTCCTTCGCAACCGTAAAAGATTATGACAAATTTATTTTACAAAATTGCTCGTTATATCCTTGGCATGATTTGTCCTATTTTGACCGAAGCGATATGACCGCTCCATATGAGAGTTATTTCCCCTTATGCATCTGATATAAGTGATATGAATTTCTATCTTATAAATCATAAGTGATAGAGACCTAGGATCTTTTGATTTGAGGTCCTTGGTCCCAAAAAATGAAAATTAGGTCAAGGTCAAAGGTCAAGGTCATATTCTAATATTTGAATTGCTTATTTTCACTTATATCCAAAGACTGTATAAGATATCAACAAATTATTTTACTAAATTGTTAGTTGCGACATGTCGTAAGATGTAAATTTTGATTGCAAGCGTACGCTGAATGTAAAAGGGAGTTTTCTCTCCTCTTGTATTTAAAAATACGCGTTTGGTGATATAACTCATTAACTAAATATAATTAAGACCTATGGTCTTTTGATGTGAGGTCCTTGGTTTATGACCTTGAAATTGATCTCAAGGTCATAGCTTAATTTGACGTTCTAGATTTTGACCTTTGCTTTTATTCTATATGTATACATGATAAAGATATACAACTTTAAGAAAAAGGTATCAAACCATTTAACCTTGAAAAAAACAACCGGAAGTGACTTTTTGTAAACCGGAAGTACATATGTAGCTATTTTTTGTACTTTATTAATATAAAAGTATAAAGAACCAGATATTTTTGGAATCAGTGTCAAGTAAATATTCAAATATAATCGGAAGTAACATTTTTCAAACCGGAAGTAACAAATGATCTCCCTTATTTAAAAAAAATGTATGGAAACAATATATTTTTGGAATCATCTTACTAGGAGCTATCATTTGACGATTGAAATGACATTTTAAACTTAGTTTCCCAACTTTTCATATCAAAATACATTGTTTTGATGGAAAGGCCTTCAATTGTTCTCTGAACAATTGGTTTTTAATTATTAATCACTGCGTTTAGGGAAACACATTCTACATTTACATTTATTTTTTCCATAAATCCAGATTAATTTTTGTTTAAATTAAAAGAACATGCGACAGGTTTAGGATATATTTGCTAAGATCAACCTACGACAGTTTTGAGGCGAGGTCTTGGATAGTCATAAGAGGACCATCAAGCCCGTAGCCAGGAATTTCCAAGGGAAAAGAGGGGGGTATTTGGACTCATGAAATCGACTTTGAAAATCACAATTTGAAAAGAACGTTGACTTTGATAATATTTATTTGGTTTCAAAGGGGGTTCGTCCGAACCTTCCGAATGGCCCTTCCCCCCACCCGTGGCTACGGGTATGATTATAAGACATGTCAATATTCTAGTATCTTATAACAGGTCTTATGATAGCTTCGCGAAACCGTCCAAAGTTTTATTTGACAAAAGTCTTATCTCCACAATGTATTAAATTTTTTTCACACAAGCTATTTTAAATTCTAAATATTTTAGATTCACAACAAAAGTATTAAATGAAATATTATGTATTTTAAGTAACCATGGCGATAATAATGATTAAATTCATTTATTTTAAAATGTCCAAACTATAACTTCCAGCAAATTGAATATTCAAAGGTATTTTATACAAATGAAACTGTTATAAATTTGTTCAGTAATTGTCAACAAAGAATGTATAACAATTGTCTAATTTATGAAAATATATAAAATACGTCGCAGATATGAAATTTATATGATTCCGGGGCCCCCGGAAGACCCCCCCCCCTTTGAAACCAAATAAATATTGTTAAAGTCAACGTTCTTTTCAAATTGTGACTTCTTTATAAAGGCTGTTACTAATTGGTTGGTCGTAATAGAATATGTCTTTCTCATAAATGACAACAGCTTTTTTGTAAAAGAGGGACGAAAGACACCAAAGGGACAGTCAAACTCGTAAATCTAAAACAAACTGACAACGCCATGGCTAAAAATGAAAAAGACAAACAGAAAAACAATAGTACACATGACACAACATAGAAAACTAAAGAATAAACAACACGAACCCCACCAATGTTCGTTATCATAATTCCATCCTCTTTTTCACAAATGTAACACTATCAATCTAAACTGTTCGCCGAATTTTGGCAACAAAACAGGTGCCATATGTGAAACAGAATCGGCCTTTTCTGATAAAATCAGATCGCTCCCGGTTCTGATGGTTTCAAATTGCTCGGTCTTTAGTTTTCTATATTCTGTTTTTGGACTGTTGATGATGGTCTTTTTGTAAGTATGAGTTTGGATATATACTTTTGTACATTCCTCCTCTGTTTTTGGTAATTTGAATTTGAAAAGTGATGCCTTGATGTGTTTGATGAAAAGAATTTAAGTTTTTGCATTTTTTCACAGGATACACCATTGGTACAGATTGTCCAAAATATACTCCAGGTAATGTATTTGAAATATAAACTTAAATTAATAAAAAAAAAAGTTATCTATACATGTATGTATGGACCATTACCAAACAAAAAAAGAGAACACAAATTTGTTCAAATATAGATATGAATTATGCAAAGGTAAAGCAATTTTAAACGTGTCATATAACACAACTTATAGTATTGATATGATCATATCTATGAAAAAATAATTTGCATTTGAAATAGTCTAGTTAACGTCAATTGTTCCCTGAAACTGAAATATCAAATACTTGTGCTGGGGTTATTCGCTGTTATTCAAACTACAAATACAACAACCGCATTAACAAACGCTTATAAACAATATATGTTCAGTTGAGATTGATAATTATCAGATATAAGCATGATGAAAATGGCTAATAACCGGGACACATTTTTTATAGATCATACACATTTTTTGTATGTAAGCGATAAAATTATAGTAGTTGTGTTTTAGTAATGAGTGTGTTTTAGTTAAGCTTGTCATTTCATTTTTCTAAATGTAGGTGAAATGCCCTGTAAAAAGACTCTAAACTCAGTGGTTGTTACATCTGGAGATAGTTTGACATTAAACTGTACCTGCTTTAATAAGTCAAATGGTATATTGATTGGCCCAAATAACATACCATACACACAAGGAACCGTTTTGAACCCAAGTTTAAACAAGTCAAAATACATGGTGTTTGGTGGATATGATGATAACAAATGCTACCTAAAGATTATGAACGTTTTGTCAGATGACGATGGTACATACATGTGCAACTATATAAGCTTGGAAACAATTTACATAGTAATATACAACGTAGTTACAACAGGTAAGTAAGATTTGTTTAGCATACATTTTTTGACAATTTATCTGCAACATATGATTCTTTTTAAGATTTGCACTTTCCATAGACTATGTTAATCACGGTGGGTATGGTTGTCCTGCGAGAGAACGTACTGTGCTGGTGATTCGGTCCTGACGGGTGCTGGTGATCAATGAAAAAATGTAAACAAAGACGAAAATGATGATTTTTGACGTTTTCACTCATAAAAAATGGAAGAAAACAGTTGAGATTTTTCAATTTCGTTTCTTATGGGTTCATATATAAACCATTAAAAAATTGACCATCTAAACTGTTTCAGTAAGCGTAACACAAAAATGCTCATTTTCAGAAAATCTCGAACTGAAAAAATAAAACAAAAATGCTCATAGAGTCCGCTTTCTATACCGTAATCCACACGACAAAACAATTTTGTGAAAACACATTGCAATTTCTTAAAAATTTAGCATTTTCTCAATTTATGCATGTCCTGATACTGTGCTGGTGGGTCCTGTCATTGTGCTGGTGGGTCCTGATACGGTGCTGGTGATTTTGGATAAGAATTTGGTCATATTTGAAACAAATGTTACAAAATCAATAAAATTGGGCAGATAATTGTTGCCAACAGGATCTATGACTCCTATTTTAGCTCTTGTGCACCCATTTGGCTGTTAAATATGTGTTTTCTAATGATCTTAACTTGTATTACATAATAACATAAAAGGGCAACATCTTTCGTCCAATATCAGATAACAATATATAGTATCTAAAATAAGTTAAAAATTCCACAATACTATATAATTCATTTTATGTGTCAATTTGTTCGAAAAAAGTCGAAAAGAAGAGAGTTTAAGTTAATGTCATGATTATCTGTCGCTTTCTAGATCTATGCTTAGCATTTATTTCAGATGACATGGACTCCTCACCCTGATGACCCTGCTGCCTTTCATAACTTCATCCGTATACATATATTAATAGATAAACGAAAGGCTGCAACTGGTATTTTTGTATTTAAAATGATTCGTTGTAACGAGAATATTTGTGGTGAATGGAAACTGTGAGGGTCAAAATCTTAAATTGCTTATAAATGTTGCTGGACCTAGTTTCGTTATCTGATCCGAATTTTCTGAAATGTGCAAGGTAGATAGACATTTTGATTTGTTTACTCGGTAATGAACCCTTGTGTTGATCCCATGGTAAACATAACAAAAATCTCTGGACAAAGGTCTGTAAATTTTCTACAAAAATAGTGTTTTATTTTCACTAAATTCTCTTTTTTCTACTAAATACAATAATGAACTATAATAAATAATAATGCTTTGCAAGAAGTTTCCCCTTGATATATGCACATTTCGTAATTGACATTGTCATAAACCGTACACGAAAAGATAAAATATTGATATAAGTACTTAATTTGCATCTTTGAACCCCCACCCCGGCTTGTTTTTTAGGAGCCTGGGGTGTCTAAAAATGGTCGATTACAGACAGCCGAGTACGCATTTTACTTTCCAGGCGTGTTTATGTTTTTTAAATATAAATTAAGGCTACATTTTAATATAATAATTCTATGAATTCACAATATAAAAAAATGCAGAAAAAAAATGAATGAAGTGAAATATCTTAGTAAGGAGTCATAACTACAGAGATGGTGTGTTTGACACACAAAACTTAAAAGCTTAGTGATATTACCAATATTAAAATAAAAGTGTATTTTAGTTGGGTATTTTTTCCATTTACTCATTTTCAATTATAATCAAGGCACATTTGATTTTTATTCATGAAAAATATTTAAATATAGAAAAGTAGGACACATTGTTCACTTCCTCCCCCGTAATTCTTTATCAAAAATATTTATTTTGAAATGAAAAAGCTAAGAAATCTTAGGTTTTTTAGTGTTTTCTAGGTTATCTCGTCTTCCTTCTCTGACATATTCTAGCTTGCCCTTTCATAAAATAGTGATTTTTTTAGTGTTTTATCGAATTTTCGAAAAACAAATACCTGATAACCGCTTAGATAAAAAAATATGTTGGAAAAATCTTACAGCAAGTGATTCTTAATAGCTATAGCCTCGGTCACACCTTACCGGATAGCTCGAACGGACGCCTAACGGATAAAAAAAAGTTATCCGTTGACAAAATTTGTATCTGTTGGGAGTCCGTTGGTGTACTAACGAACATGTAACGAATGCCAAACGGACACACAACGGACACTGAACGTACGTGAAACGGATACGTACCGGACAGAATGGACGTCGAACGTACATCCAACGGACGAGTACCGGATAAAACAGACACCGCTATGGAAGCGTAACGGATAAAACGGATGAACAAAATAATCTGAAAATTAAAGGCAATAAACCATCTAAAAATTAAAGGCAATAAACCATGAGAAATTTCAATTGGCATTTGTCCATTTTACATCCGGTAGTCATCCGTTTTATCCGTTATCCTTCCGTTAATATCCGTTTTACATCCGTTTTATCCGTTAGGCGTCCGGTAGACATCCGTTGGTGAATTGGTCTACCGGATCTCCAACGGATGCATAACGGATACGTAACGGATACAAAACGGACGAGTACCGTACAAAACGGATGCCTAACGGACGTTCAACGGACATTTTATCCGTTGGACGTCCGTTCAAAGTTTGAACATGCTCAAAATTTTCCACCGGACAGAACGGACGTCAACGGATAAAACGGACGCTTAACGGACATGCAACGGATATGGATGGACGCCTAACGGATAAGAACGGACGTCCAACGGACATGAACGGATTGAGAAAAAGTTATCCGTTAGGCGTCCGTTCGAGCTATCCGGTAAGGTGTGACCAAGGCTAATATAAGATACATTTTTCTTTTACAATCCACCTTTAAAATTTTACGGGAAACTATTCCAAGCTTTCACTGTAACCTCGCTCTAACTTATCTCCCTCCCTCCCCCACCCTCCCCCCAAAAAAACACCAAACAAACAAACCCGCAATACTATTGTCATTCTTATAGTCAACACTCAATTGTTCACAAACAAATGTGTTTTAAGCTGCTAAAGACATGATTCAAACGCTCAGAAAGTCCTTTGTTCTATATTTATGCAAAACCTTTCACATTTTTATTTTATGGGTTATTGTTGAAGGTCGTACGATGACGTATGGTTGTTAACACATACTTCCTTTGGTTTCTTATGGAAATTTGTCCATTGGCAACAAACATACCACATCATCTACATTATATTAAGTATTGTATAAATTACAACGTATTTTGGTGATCTTGCAAAATGATCGTAATCCCGAAAATCGTAAATATATTTTCTTATCTTAAAAGGGGGCAAGAAGGGTTCCATTAACAGGCCAATAAATAAGATTACAGTTAATTTCATTTTTTTTTTTTTAAATAGGGGTATTTTTTCTCTCATAATAACAGTAAACAGATTCACAACAATGTCAATTTCAAGAAAGCAGACAACAGCTAATTAGTCAACAACAGTACAGCATCAATGCTCTTGAATATATGCCACTTTTAACTAAAATATAAAAGCACAGGACCAGGACATAGGAGCACAGAACCAGGACCGTTTTTCTTATCACCAGCACAGCGTCAGGACAATTCCGTTTAACGAACTTGCACGACTTTTGCAATATAATATTGTTGTAATATACTTTGCATGGTACTTATGACACATCAGAGAAAAATTAAGCAACAAAACAGTCGTTTTATTGCCGTTCTGATACAATGTAAACAAACCCACCAGCACAGAATCAGGACCCACCAGCACCCGTCAGGACCAAATCACCAGCACAGTACGTTCTCTCGCAGGACAACCATACCCACCGTGGTTAATGATATTGAACTATTATTCACAAAAATGTGTCTTATCAAAATAAATAACTTCAATTACTTAATTGGGTTACAGGAGTTAATACAGATACTGATTGTCCTGAATACATTCCAGGTAAATTAATCTATAGTATAATTTATTAAATAGCTGTTTCTGTATTGGCCCTGTTATGGATTCAAAGTTAGCTGTATTTTACCAATTAGGGCCAATAAAGCTGATCGAGAATATATAACAGGTCAAATACAAAAACTGCCAGTTTATAACAATTTTAAGAAATGATTTTTAATTCTTTTACTAAGAATAAACTAAATATGATCTAAGAAACTTATCGAGAAGAAGATACAGAATTTCATATCAGAACTTGTCTTTTTGCATCCACGTCTATTGAATTTTTGTCAACATTGTCTGGTTTAATTTCTGATTTAAAAAAAGAAATGAAAATATTACGCTTGCAATCAGAAAACTGAAATAATTCATCTAACTGACACATTGTATGTACATTTAGCGAAGAGAGAATGATAACAAGTCAGCATCAAATATACCAGTCTTACAATAAATAGTTTCAAATTAAATGTTATCTAGAAAGTAACTACCACTTATTATTATAGAAATAGAAATGTACTTCTGCACACTTTGTCTGCATACATGTACGACTCATCAGTGGTGTTTCAATAAAACTAATTGGTAGGTCAACCCAAATCAATTACGAAAATTTACAGCTTTGATTAAAAAAAAATAGTTATGAGTGCCGGATACAGCTCCGGAAATATATGCTTAGTTGAAGATACACCTTAACGTTTTGTCCAACTCCGCACTTTATCAACTGTAAATTACAGAAAATGAAAAGGGATGAATGTTTGGGATGCATAAATATTTTGACACGTTCTGTTTGTGGTTTGAGAGATGTTTTCCTGCTTTATATCAATGTAATGAGTTCAGGCCTTTTCAATTTATGTTGATGATTATTTTTTGTGTTGTGTCTTTACACCGTTTTTCCAGGTTAGAGGAGGATTCAGCCCCACATTATTTGAATGCTTTTCCCATTTCTGAAATCTGTAGTTTAGTGGTTATTGTTGGTTCATGTCTGTCATGTTATTTTTTTGTAAATCTGCTTACCCTCGATAATCACCTTAAATCACCCTCATTTTTGTTTTTGGTGGTGGAATGTCGTGTTGCTCGTATATTTGTGCTGTATGCAGTGTTATTAATTTGTTTGTATTTTCTTTTTTTACCTATGACGTTGACAATTTATGTCAACTTTTGGACGTGTCTTTTATAATATTTGCTCCTGTCAGTAGATAGGTTACAAACGATTGCAGTGATTAGTGATACACTCATTTATAGATATGTTTTAACAACTTTTGATGGCGATCATGCAATATAAATCAGATTGGTATCAGTACAGTTTGAATATCATTTCTTGTCATTAAATGATAATGAGATTAAGAAGAACTTGTATAATATTCCAACAACATTTACTTTATTATTTACTAACATTTACTAATTGGAACGATATATAGGGTTTGTACATTCTTCCCACTGGTTTATGGGCGACTTGATTGGAAACACAAATTACGCAGACAATAATTTTCTGTTTTTTTTTTTGGTCACTTGCAATTTCTAAATGTCAATTATTTCTTTCTGATGATTTTTTTTTATATTTTTGAATCATTTTTGTTTAGATCGTGGTTTTATTTGTCTATATTCAGATCTTCCTGAGCATCCTGAGATCTTGACAGCAGTTTTCAATTCTACCACTATTGTTGTTCATTGGCAGCCGGGATTTGACGGAGGACATCCACAACAGTTTTATATTGAGTATAGACCGGAAACAAGATCTAAATGGGGAGTTGTAGGCCCAATATCGCAATCAAATTTCACTATTGACCAAGAATTAAAGTACACACTTAACAACATTCTATTCGCGAAAAAGTATTTTATACGAATGTATGCCGACAATGTAGTTGGGCAAAGTAATTACACACATTTATTTTGTGTAGACATGGAAGGTAGGCATAATAATCTTCTTTGGTGACATAAAAACAATTTAATGTCAATATATGTGTATTGTATTGTATTAACAGGAATTTATCTTGTTTTAAGATTTTTCTTTTTTCTTTATTTCATTTTGCGATAAGTAATTTTCTATATGTATTCGGTGGTATCATGCATGTAGTGTTAATGTATACAATTCTAGAATTGAAAGTTATTTAAACTTTTAACTCATGCATAACATACGTTGATTTGTTGTTCTGTAATAAGGAAGATGCCAACTGGAAAACTTTAATTAGAGAAAAGAGAGCATCATATCTTGGACATACAGTATTCATTTTTTTAGAACAATTATCGTTCAAGCATATTAAAAACAATTTATCGATGAAAATGAGTTGTATTGGTCAAGGAATTTCTATGCATTCATTAACTTTAAGTTAACAAAACAACGAGTTTAAAGCTAAGTTATTGCAGATGTCTATTAGCAAAACACATATTGGGAATAATTCACAGTATCTTGCATTGTAGCTATCAACAATACTAGTTTTTTTTTCTTTTACCTATGGTTAATATTTGATTGATAATCAAGTTCATTGTCGACCATATAAAACCATTCTTATATTATTTTAAGATCGCGTTATTAGCTCATGAAGCATACTTAATTTTTATTTATTTCTTACAATGTCTCAACCGATTTACTATTACAGCAATCTTTCTTGCATAAACGGAATAGGTTATTGTATATCTTAATGATAAACATTTATACAAATCATGATCTAAATTTTTATTGTACTCAGAGCAAATATGTCGTATTTCATTTTTTTTCTCCATTATAGCTATATACTGCAGCTACAACTCAGAGAAATCTAATTATCTTGTCTGGCAGATAATCAGCACGTTGTTGGGAGGAATTCTTATACTCAGCATGTGCTTGAATATTCATTGCTTACTGACTCGAAAGAAAAATTCTGAAAATCCGCAAGAAGGTCAATACTATGATATTCAACCCATTAATGATAACAACATAAACAATTTGAGTATGCATGACATGCGAAACTATTTACAGGAAACAGAAACAAACGTCTACAGATTATCTTCGGAAGGTATCGAAAGCAATTCATCTTCTTTTCAGAAGACGACCTCTTCTGAAAGCTCGTTACGGAGTCTATCAAATTTACAAAAAAACGTATATGAAAATCCTTATCAAACGATTGACCATGATAATAGTGAAATAAATCCATATAGTATCATTACATCAGACAGGTATCAAAACACAACAATTTTTCAAAAAGATATACAAACTAAAAACATTGAACATGCCATTCAACATGGCAAAGAAAGAGATCCATGGCTTATAATTTACAAAAATGTTAAATACATAGACAAGAACCATGAGTCGATATATGAAGTTCTTCATACAGAAAATCAAGAATTCCCCGACATCTCGTAACACGTTGACAGTGTGGAAAAAATTCAAAGGGATTACTCACTATATTCTATATTCATGTATGTATATTTTACTCTACTGTAAAAAGTAGACCAACACATAATTAACATTGATGTTTGCGTGTTGAAATGCTATATTTATAGATAATTTATAGAATAAAATCATTTAGCCCAACATTTGTTTAGAAAACAAATATTGTTATTGAACATGTTCCAAGATTTTTATATGACATCTGTTTTCTACTTAATCCGTTTGTTGAAACAGTCTTTTGTTTTCGTTAATTTTATTGAGTTCTGCTCTTTTTTAATTAACGTTGAGTTTGATATTTGTGGTTTTCTGTTTTCTCGTTCGTTTGCTTTATAGGTACACTACATGTAATACATACTTCTCAAAATAAGAATGCTCACGAAATTCAGGAAATTATTGAAGGATGGAACCCGTACGAGTGTTTTTGCAAAAAGCAGCTTTTTTCAGTTTGAATGATTGAATTCAGTATCTTACATGTCTTTGTATGCCATTCGAGTACCATTGTAACAAATTTTTACTCTTGAGTGACATGTTGAACATTAAATTTCTGCAACTGTACACTGTTTCCTCTTGCAGTATATATGTTTTTCCCATCATCATTCAAAATTCTAAAAAATGATAACATTGATGCAGCTCAAATCATTAATGCATTAAAACAGGTAAGATCACGGCGACAAACCACATCATTACGCGAAGTACTAACCGTAGATGCATGTTCAAACCCTGTTATTATTTCCCCCACCACAATAGACCACAACTGCAACTGCAATATTTTTCAGCCATGGACACACAAGAGCAAAACACACTTCTGCAATATTGCATTCATCTAGACTCCATCGACTTAGCTGAACGAGCTGCAATTTTAAGTATGAAAAGGAATAAGAGAAGATGTCATGGGTCATGTTGGGTGCTTTTATTTGAAGACAGAATTCAGTTTGGGCACTGCAACAAATAAAGATCAACAACAATATGCATTCTTTATTCTTATAAAACATGCCTCTTGAAATGTTTTGGTATTTTAAAAAAGATTGAATCCCTTAATTTAGATGAAACACCCCTGATTCAGAAAGGCACTAGATCTTAGTCTTAAAGTTGCTATTAACTGAGCTTCTGGCAATTTTTGAGTCGCATGCAATACTAAATAGTTATCAAAGGTACCAGGATTATAATTGAATACGACAGACGCTCGTTTTATCTACATAAGTCTCATCTGTAACGCTCAGATCAAAATAACTATACCGCCAAACCATTACAAAGTCGAAGAGCATTGAGGACCCAAAATTATAAAAAGTTGTGCCAAATACGGCTAAAATGATCGTTTTCTGAGATACGCAATCCTTTTTTTTTTACTATTCAAAGTTGTGTATCAGGAAGTTAAAAACGCGTATGGCTGCGCTTTGTAAGGCAATTGTAAAAGAAATAAACATGTAGTCATTTCCTGTTGAAAAGAACGAAATGAATGGCGAGATATTGCAAAAGAAATTTCTGGGATCGGAATGTGCCAAACGGTAAGTGTTTATTGCCTTGTTGGATGCAGACTACATTTTGATGGATACATTTCGGAGGTCATAATAGAACAAAGACAAAGGGAGATGAAACTGCAAAATAAGAATGCAATGATGCACCACATCAGCAGTACGAATCTAGAACACAAAACTCTAGTGTTGTATTCGTGATATTAGCACTGAACTTTTTGATAAGGCCTGTTTACCCTCTTAAGGAGGTTCGCGGGTTCAAATTTTCGCGCCTTCTGCGCACAAAGTTGCGCATCATTGCCGTCACTAGGGAAGCTGTCGTAAATAACAAGCAAACTTCAAATGACACAATAAAATGATTGAATGACAAAATTTGAAGATAGATACCTATTTTCAATCATTGTTTTCAATATTTTGTTTTTTAAAATCGATTAGTATAGTTTCCGGTCGCCTTTATTTACTTCCGGCAAACAGAAGATGGCGAGATGAAGACTATGATTCATACGAAGTAAGCTGCTTTTTGTCGATACCTAGACTAGTATCAGTGAATATTGAGTCACGATATTAATTTAGGTATACCTATAATCAGCTCTACTACATATCGGCGTGTTTTTTCATCAGTAAAGAAGATAATCTAGTAAGTAATCATGCAATGATATTACAAAAACAAAAAAGTGTTTGTCATAAAAATAATAACAACAATCGTAAAATTACATCATCGTCTGCTACAAACAATCATGAGAACTCGACGAAATAAACGGGGTAAATTTTCCAAAAGCCCAAATGTAACCAAATCAAAACGTGTTCAAGAATGGGTGTTTACAAAAAACTGGAACAAGAAGAAGGAAATTACATTACCAAACTTTCCCTTTGAGTCTGATCATACATACTGTACATTTGGCAAAAGTGACTCTGACGACTTGTTTGATGAATAAAAAAACTAATCACATATAAAAAAGAAGATTGGTAATGAGACATCTTTTCACCAGAGACCAAATGACACAGAAATTCAAACCTATAGGTCACCGTACTGCCTTCACCAATGAGCAATGCCAGTATCGCATAGTCATGCAGCTATATAAAAGGCCCAGAAATGATAGATGTAGAACAATTAAAATAAAAAAAAACAACCGCATAATTTATGTACCACAACAAAAATGATTGAAATGCAAATATGTAACACAGCAACATATGACGACTTCCGAATTACAGGCTCCAGACTTGGGACAGGCACGTACATACAGATGTTGCAGGGTTGAACATGTAAGCAGGATCCCAACCATCCCTCTAATTAACCTGTGACAGTTTTGTATAAATAAGAATTTCAGCATTAAGTTTTAAAGATGTACCTTTTTCTAGCAAAGATCTAATTGGCTTCTTTTATCACAAATTTTAATGCAGTAATATCATTAATTTTATTTTTTTTTCCAGAAAGAACCTCTGATATTATACAGATAGCAGCTTATTCACAAAATTACAAATTCTCCAGCTATATAATGCCAAATAGAGTGATATCAAATGGGGCATCAGCGGTAACGAACATATCAGTTATTGGAAGTCAAATGTACTATAACCTACAACCCGTACCATCAAAACTACAGAATGTGGCATTCACTGATTTTAATGATTTTGTTAAGAGTTTTCCGGTCAAACCACTTCTTGTTGGCCACAACATCAAACGTTATGATTGCCATGTGCTGTACAATTCCTTGAAATTTCATAATATGTGGAATGAATTTGCATCTAATATTAGTGGCTTTTTGGACACGTTGGAACTCTTTAAACTGTTATATCCAAAAAGGCCATCTTATAGTCAAACAGCTTTGGTGGGTGAACTCTTAGGTGAAACCTATTCTGCTCACAATGCAGAAGATGATACAGAAGCTCTGTACAGACTGGTTCAATCTAAGGGAGATATCAAATGCAACATTCGGGCTTTAGTTTTTTCAGCAAATTATCCCAAAGAATTCAGTCACCAACAAGACAACCTTCAAACTTTCACCGATGCCATTTTTTCTAAAGCTATTTCTAGAACCCTTGCATTGAAGGCTGCAAGATCAAATTTAAGATTAGAACATTTTAATATTGCTGTTAAAAGAAATGGATTAGATGGACTGAAGTCAGTTCTATCAGAACAAACTAATCAAGGAATTGTGAGAGTCACTACTAACAAGAAAGCTATTATAAAGATCTTTGACTTTCTTACCCGTGAAAGTTAAGTTTCAAAATTAATCACTGTTCTAATATTAAAGATACCATGGGCATAATTCCTAAAAAAAAATTGCTATCAAGGCTGAATTTCTAACATACATTTGACAAAAGAAGTTAAATAAATCAAGTTAAATCACAATTCCTTGATTAAGTATGTTCTGATAACAGTTAACTAATAGTAACTAGGCTTATAATTTAATTGTTATGTCAGACGCATGTTTGCTCTACATAAGACACATCAGTGACGCTCAGTTAAAGAAAATTAGAAAGCGAAACAATCACAAAGTTGAAGATTATGAGAATTGATTTTTTTTCAAAAGTTGTGCCAAATACAACTAAGGAAGTATTTGCCTGGGATAAGAAAATCCTGAGTATTTAGAATGATTTATACTTTTTCAAACAGTAAACAAAACATGACCATACAATTGATATTCATGTTAACATCAAAGTGCAGACTACTGGGCTGGGGATACTATCGGTGACAAAACGTGACTTCAGTCCATCTAATCCATTTTTTTTTAATATATAAGTTATATAAGCCAATAAAGCTGAAACTTGATATTTTTTTAACTTTTACTTCATTTTCATATATATTAAATCAAAAAGTAATAAAGTTTGAAAATGTTTATTAATTACAGATAATTTTTGGCTCACCTGGTCCATCATTCAAGACGGCCGCCAGCAGGGGACTTAGTTTAACATAGGACCCCATGAGAAATGCATACAAATGACTTCTTTTAGAGAACCACAGAATGGAATGAAACCAAACATAGTATGAATGTTCCTTATGAGGTGCTGACCAAGTGTTGTTACTTTATAGCCAATCCATCATCCAAGATGGCCGCCTGTGGGGGACTTAGTTTAACATAGGACCTTAAGGGAAATACATACAAATGACTTCTTTTAGAGAATCATTGAATAGAATGAAATCAAACAGCATGAATGTTCCTTATGAACCGATCAAACATCCAAGATGGCTGCCAGATTGGGGACTTAGTTTAACAGAGGACCCTATGGGAAATGCATAGAAATGATTTTTATAAGGGAAACAATGAATGGAATGAAACCAAACATAGCATGAATGCTCCTTATGAGGTGCTGACCAAGTGTTGTTACTTTGTAGCTGATCCATCATCTAAGATGGCTGCCAGCGGGGGGACTTGGTTTAACATAGAACCCTACGAGAAATGCATATCAAAATCTTCTTCCAGAGAACCATTAAATTGAATGAAACCAAACATAGCATGAATGTTCCTTTCATTAGGAGGTGCTGGCCAAGTGTTGTTACTTTGTAGCCAAATTTTATCTTTGTTAATATGATTTCAAAAACCCAAGAAGAGTAAGATGAGTGATACAGGCTCTTGAGAGCCTCTAGTTTAAATTATGTCCTTTGATAAATGAGAGTGTTCTGATTATCTGATAGTGTGTTAATATATATATATATATATATAGGTGTAAAAAAATAAGTTTCACATGTGCAGATATATATATTCATTAAATAAAATAAGAAAATAAGTAAAAAGTTAACAGTTCCATTCTATCGATTTTATCCTTCCATTGGGACTCTTCAGGATAACTGATGTAGACATATACATACATTATTTGAAACATGTTTTAATATTTTTGGCGGACTAATGCAGAAATGTTGTTAAAATTTATGCGAAAAATCAGATCTATAAATGAATAGTTTAATTTGATTTGTAACAAGACTTTTAATTGTTTGCATTTGAGTAAACCAGGTTATTTTGCATAACTTTGTAAGGAACTGTGACTTCATTATGTTGATTGAGTGGAATAGTTAGAAAATAAATTATAAGGAATGTTTCTAAATTTTTAACATTGTATACTTCATTAAGGTCAGTTAAAACTTTTTATAAACTATTGTGTAGTTTGAAAGTTTTTAGGTATGAACTAAAAGTATCTAGACTAGTATAGGTTTTATGATAAATAAACAATTTCTATGAGCAGTAAGACAATGTAAGATGTTTCAATTAAATATACTATATCCCTTTAAAATGATCTGTATCTTCTTTTTTTGTGTGGCAAATTCAGATTTGAATATAGAGGAGTTCAATTCTTTCACATGTCTTTATACATGTATATAGAAATATTCTATGATACACTTTCCGCACAAACCCTTTATTTGCTTTAAAACCCTCCGCTAGAAAAGTGGGTAGTATATATAGTACATTTTGGTATTTATGGTCCTCTTTCATTTAGTTCCAGATGTGTATTTCCAATATCTAAACCTACATTGTATTTTAAAAAATTTAACACTTAACAAAATGGAAATGCCCTGGTATGCTTTATATTTTACATCTTAATGTTATTGTCTTTTGAGTTTGCCAGGGATACATATTGATATTAAAACTTTGGACCATGTTTGTAATGATTATTAGGCATGGCTTACAGTTTTTCTAGTTGTCAAATGTCACAATCAGTTTCAGTTTTGATATATTGTAGAGTTTCAGTTTTGATATATTGTAGAGTATCAGTTTTGAAGAGTATCAGTTTTGATATATTAGTTTCAGTTTTGATATATTAGTTTCAGTTTTGATATATTAGTTTCAGTTTTGATATATTGTAGAGTATCAGTTCTGAGTAGATACCAATTTTGTCAATAAAACATAGATTTCAACAGTCAAAGAAATTTGACAAATTTTTCAAATATCTGTTATATTTCCATATTTTATTTAGGAATCAATCAGAGAAATGATTATGGAAAAGTTTCATATAACATTTTTCTACAATTTTCCAGAAGTTTCCAAAGTTACCCAGTCTAGGATACAATTATATATATTCAATATTTAACTTTATATAAATTGTTTGAGCTTGTGTCTGAAAATGGAGTTAAAGAAATAAACTGTGACTTACAATTGTTGTTTGTTTATTACATTTGTTATAAGGGATGATGAGTGAATTAAAAAAAAATGGAGAATGAGGGATTTCAGAACAGGTTAAAAAGCATTAGTGCACAATGAAAGATTATAGGGGTACATGAATAAAATAATTTTGTTAATTTAATGACTGCTGCAAATCGAAACATGCGTTTCAACATTTATATTGCTGATTGTATTTATACGACCAGGAATAATTGTGGTCACATAATGGTAGGGAGATGTCTGTGTACCTGTCTGAAAACTAATTTTTGACGCAATAACTTTAGTTATTATATGTCTACATATTTTCTATTTTCTCATTGGTTAAAAGCATGGGAAATCCTTATTGATACAATTAGATATACATATATATAAATAAGGAGATGCAGTATTTTTGCCAATGAAAAATGATATGATTGCCAATCAGACCACTGAAACCAGAGACCAAACCACAAAGAGGTTTACAGCTATTGGTACTGCCTTCAAAAATGAGCAAAACTTATACCATTTAGCAAGATATAAAAGGGAATTAAATGAAAAATGTGAATCAGTTTTCACTCTAAGCGTTTGGTATTCTGTTTCCAAAATTATCTAAAATGTTCCCTACAATCCTAGGTTGACAATTAAAATATGAATGTTATGACCTTTGACCTAATGATTTGATTGTATGACATTAAATCCAATGTTGACGTGCATTTCACTACAGGATCTTATACCTTGATAAATCATAATTATTTAAGTGCATATACTTCGGGCTGAAAACGGACGAAAAAAATTATATATAAAAAAAAAAAAAAAAAAAAAAAAAAAAAAAAAAAAACGGTTGCCATGGTATCATACTTTTAGTGATTTATCGCTCCTATAATGTGAACCACCCCTTTTTGTTTCTTTTTTTATGAACTTCACTTGCAATTCTGTTTGACTAGTTATTTTCATGGAAATCTGTAATTTAATTCTCTTTAATTTTCAAAGAAGAAGGTAATGCAGATGATATTTTCCCTCTTTGTCTTTTCCCGCCAAAAATGAAAAATTGGATAAAAAATGTGAAATATTTTTCTAAAACCAACGGTGACCTATATTTTTTTTTACCTTAACATGTAAAACTATACTTGTGCTTGTTGGAAAACAAATTTAAACGACATCTTATATAAATTGAATCCGTTATTAAAATCTAAGTATGTCAACACACAATTTCCCCCTATTATTCCTTTGTAAAATAGCAAAATCACCTTCTTTTTTCGGTGACCTATGGAGCTCTTAAATGGACGGTGACCCCCTAATTTTATTTCATTATTTTGATCTACTTACTTAAAGGAACAAAATATCAAGTTATCAGGAATTTCTTATATAAAGTGTTTATAGCCTCTAGCCTCCTTAAAACAAACTAATGAACGTCTAAAATTGGGCTTCGTGATTGCCATGTTTTTTTTTAACAAAACTGAGGTCAACAAAGTTAATAAAACATATACATACATGTTTGGTTACAGGCACAGTTTAAAAAAGTTTTTAAGCCAAACAAGTACAAAGTTGGAGAGATTTGATGACCAAAAATTCAAAAAAGTGTACCAAATACGGCAGAGGTCATCTATGCCTGGGATAAGAAAATCATTAGGATTTAGTCAAATTCACACTTTTATAAACAGAAAACTTATAAAATAACCACGTAATTGATATCCAGGTCAACACAGAAGTGCTGACTACTGGGTTGGTGATACCTTGGAGGACAAAACGTCCGCCAGCAATTGCATCGAAACAGTAGTGAAAATAGCTATCAAAGGTACCAGGATTATAAGTAAATAAAGGCAACAGTAGTATACCGCTGTTCAAAACTCATAAATTCATGGACAAAAACAAAATCGGGGTAACAAACTAAAATCGAGGGAAACGCATTACATATAAGAGGTGAACAACGACACAACACTGACAGGTAACACACAAAGAAATGGACCAAGCATCAGACAAAATCCCACGAGAATAACAAATATAACATTAAAAACAAATACATGAATTTGGGATAGACAAGTACCGTGCCGCGTCTTATCTTAATATCTCAAAAATAAGAGAAACAAACGACGCAACGTTAAAATGTAACACACACAGAAACGAACAATAATATAACAATGGTCATCTTCCTGTCTTGGTACAGGACATTTTTAAAGGGGAAAAAAAGAAGGATTGAACCTGGTTTTGTGGCATGCCAAACCTCGCACTTTAATGGCACTGTTAGATATAACATTTAAATGACAACATAACATTACAGGACTACAATACAAATAAATAGGAGAACATATAAGACAAAGAAACACACGATTAATAGATAACAAAAAGCATCAGGTTTAAAATTCAATACGCTAAAAACGCGCCTCGTCCACACAAGACTAAAAAAAAAAGTTGTACAGCACTGAAGATCAAAATTTGAAAAAAGGTTGTGCCAAATACGGCGTTGTTTTTATGCTTCGAATAAAAACATCCTTAATATTTAGAACAATTAATGCTATTGCAAACAGTTAATTTTATCAAATGAATATGAAAGAGATATACATAATGAAACTGAAATATTAACTTATTACAGAAAACTAAACACGAATCCATAATGTAAGACCAACACAGAATAGACACACCTGATTCAGTCCAGGCCTCAACGCAATAAATCATAAAAATGCCGTCACATACGATGGCAAAAAGGCACAAACAATACGCCACATTTGAATCTATGAAATTTAGAAACAGCATGACGTCACATATGAAAAACTATAATTCACTATAATGCCAAGTAAGATAGAATTAGGATTGATTTAAGATTGAATAAGGACTAAATACTGATATTACATTTAAACACAATGCAAATTGTAATACTTATTAATAGCAATTAACTATAATATATATATATATATATGTTCAGTATCTTATGAATCCAACTTCAAACGTAAATTATCGTACAAAATAAAATTTAATAAATGAAGGCGGTGATTATTTTGTCTTTCCATACATGTAACACATAAATATACTGTAAATTAACAAATTATTGCGATTATGTCATTATAGGCTTCAATGCGATTTTAATTTTTACGATTTTGAGAAAAATCCTGTTAAATTCATATAAAATATATCAAAATGCGGGTTTAAATTATTGCGTTTACAACTCAGTCGCATTTTTCGCAATAATAAAAACCTCGCATTAATTTCTGAATTTACAGTAATAAAAAAAGACGTCAACATATTTGTCAAAATCTGATGAGAATTACAAATATAACATTAAACATTTAAACTAAATACATGAATTTGGGATAGACAAGTACCGTAACACGTCTTATAGTAATGCGAATTCCCATTCAGCAAAACAGTCACAATCGGGAATAAGTCACGTTTGGTAATTAAAAGATTAGACGACATAATGACAAACCACAATCTACCATGTGGTAAAAATGTCCTTAGCTAGTTTGGTTAAAGACACATCGTATGGATCCACCAATTCGTGATGGTGTCCATAAAATTTACGGAGTGTCAATTTAAATCTGTCCTCCTCATATCTTTGTTGCAGTTTCTGCGTAAGGAGCACACTCCTGTATACGAAGTCCGTATAGTGTGAACAAGCACGTGAATAACGTATCAATTGTGAAATGTAAACACCATACGGAGGGGCAGAGGGTATGTTTCTGCTGAGAAATGGGAAATTGATAATTGGGAAGTTGAAATCGTCCCGTTCATCATAGATTTTCGTGTGAAGTCGTCCATCTACGTCAATATTGACATCATACAGTTGGAATATAAACAACATGTATATGAAAGTTAAGGAAATAAGTATCAAAACTTAAGATATATATTTTAGTGAATAAAATTGAGAAAGGAAATGGGGAATGTGTCAAAGAGACAACAACCCGACCAAAGTAAAAAACACAACAGCAGAAGGTCACCAACAGGTCTTCAATGTAGCGAGAAATTCCCGCACCCGGAGGCGTCCTTCAGCTGGTCCCTAAACAAATATATACTAGTACAGTAATAATGAACGCCATACTAATTTCCAAATTGTACAGAAGAAACTAAAATTAAAATGATACAAGACTAACAAAGGCCAGAGGCTCCTGACTTGGGACAGGCGCAAACATGCGGCGGGGTTAAACATGTTTGTGAGATCTCAAACCTCTCCCTATACCTCTAGCCAATGAAGAAAAGTAAACGCATAACCATACGCACATTTAAAATTCAATTCAAGAGAAGTCCGAGTCTGATGTCAGAAGATGTAACCAAAGAAAATAAACAAAATGACAATAATACATAAATAACAATAGACTACTAGCAGTTAACTGACATGCCAGCTCCAGACTTCAATTAAACTGACTGAAAGATTATGATTTCATCATATGAACATCAGGCACAATCCTTCCCGTTAGGGGTTTGGTATCATACCATCATAACATATATGAGAAGAACATAACCCGTTTCATGCCAACAACTGTTTTTTGAATAAATGTGTTTAGTTCCGATGCAAAGACCCTATCAGTGACTCAATATTAACGCCAACATATGCAATCTTTGATGACCTGACATCAGTATCGTAACTATATCCCTTCTTGATAAGTCTATTCAAAGGTTTTGTTAGTTTCTAATGTGAATACTGACACCTTTGTGCTTTATACAGAATATTTCCCTTAAAAAGTGGATGTGAAATACCTGAACGTATAAGAAGTTTGCATTTTGAGCTATATTTACGAATGATGGCCTTATACTGATGATAAAATTTAGTAAATGTTTTGACTAGTTTGTGATATCGAAAACCCTGGTGTAATATTTTTTCTGTAATACATAAAATTTCTCTCGTTAAAATCTAAAACATTGTTACATACATGAGCGAATCGTACAAGTTGAGATATATAAAAACCGTAAGATGGTGACAAGGGAACTTCACCATCTAAAAACGGATAATTAACGATAGGAAATGAAAAATCATCTCTTTTATCATAAATATAAGTATTCAGCGTTTCGTTAGTGATATAGATATCAAGATCGAGGAAAGGGCAGTGGTCATTGTTAGTATTAGCTTTATTGAAAGTCACTTCAACAGGATAGATTTCTTTAATATACATACTGAAGCCGTCATTATTGAGAGCCAAAATATCATCCAAATATCTGAAAGTATTTTTAAATTTGCTTATCAGATGTTGTTTCGATGGGTCTTTGCTTATTTTTGTCATAAATTGTAACTCATAACAATACAAAAACAGTTCCGCAATAAGTGATGCACAGTTAGTCCCCATTGAGATCCCGATAATCTGACGATATACGGAATCATCAAAGCGAACAAAAAAGTTATCTAGTAAAAATTCAAGGGCATATATAATATCAAAGCATGTCCAATTGACAGTGTTTTAGTTTATTGCTACTAAAAAATGACTTAAATGAGTTTGAACATATATATTCACATTCTGACTTTTTAAATGCCATTTAATTAGGTTTGTGAATTTTTTCTTAATGAGAATGTGAGGCAATGTGGTATACAGAGTAGAAAAATCAAAACTTTGAACAGATTCAAAATCACCATTATAAGCATGCATAAGTTTTTGACACTCCTAAAGTAATTAATTCCACTATTTTCGAAGGCCTTATTTGAACAATTTATTATCAGGTTTTTGATTGTACCAAGTGTGCTGGTAAGAAAAATAGACAATTTAGTAGTTGACCAATGGCTTGAAGAAGAAATAAATCTATATTTGTAAAGTGTTTTGTGTAGCTTCGGAAGCTAATACATAGTTGGGGCTTTCATTGTATTTGGCTCTGCTTGTAAAACGGTAGCTAAAAGTTTATGTTTGTTACAGATGTCGTTTTCTGAAAATTGAGTAAGTTGGAATGTTAGTGAGTTGGTGATTTCTTTTTTCAGAACCTCAATGTAAAATTTACGTCAAACAATAATAATATTATTAGCAGCTTTATCGGCCCGGACAAACACACATTCCTTGGCTAGTTCTTTTAGTTTAAGTTTGATACGATAAATAGGTTTATTGTGGTTATTGTTAATAGTAAAATGTTCCTTGAAATGTTGAATACGTGTATCAACTATCTTCATTACTGAATTAAAAAGGAGTCCAAAGATTTTTTGTCAGCTTTTTCTCGTTTTATCCATTGCATACGGTAAGTATGGAGTGAGTCGTGAATGATATTACGACACTCATTCCAATTAATAATTGACGGGGTACGACATTTCGGTCTTTTACTGAGGAATGATTTTAACTCTCGGTCTTGAACGATGTTAAGATCTCCTGTTATAAAACGGGAAATGAATCCATAAATATATTCGGATTTACCACAATTACATGAAGTAGGTGTATTTTCACTGATATTAACATCTTTACACAATTGACTATAATTAAACACAAATTGCCGGGTAGATTTCTTGTAAATATAACAAATAAGAGGTAGCTCAGTATTGTCAAAATATCCAGGAATTTGTTCTTTAACAGAATGGTCGTTAAATATACCGGCAATTTTTACAAAATCAAAACCTTTATTTACATACTTTATTTTAATAAAATGTTTTTTATGATCTTCAGGGCGATCAATTTTGGGAAATGGTTTGGAATAACAATATGCCATAATAATTTGAACAATTTCATACTTAAGACTGCTATATGAAATTGTGTTGCAATCTTCCAAAATTGTATTTTACTTATTAACCGGTAATGAACAGAGTTTTATTAACAGATAATGTCTGCCGGTGTTTTTGGAAATAGAAATTAGGTCCGAAATATTAGTATGATTGGTCCGAAATTTTCTTTGATTGCGATTTGTTCTACGACCGTGAGAAAGGTTTTTACGAACAGTTTTAGAAACTATATTCAAAATGTTAACGAAATCGGTTCTAGATATATTACCAATTCCCATGATATTATCATTTAGACCGAGAGGGTAGCTATAGACTGTCTGTAATTTTTTAATCCAATTTAATTCAATTATTTTCCGTGATCGTACAAACTTTGAATGAGATTCACCAGGCTGCTTATTTACTACTTCCAAAGGTTGAACTGCTAAATATTTAAAAGGATGGTTGTGCTTCTTAATGTGTTGGTAAATGATACTTTTGAATTTATTGGGTCTTTTAAAACGATACAGATGTTCTTGAGTGCGTTTAGACAATTATCGTCTAGTTGCTCCTACGTACTGAATACCACACCCCGGTTTATTTCATGTGAGTAAATAAATAATAATGATTGTTTTTCAAGTTATATCAGTTTCAAAATTTAAAGAAAATGTGCGACAGTTAAACGTGGACCTTATCATATTGTTGGTAGAAAGACGGGGACATGTTAGTCATTTTTTGGCATGACACTTATCGATAGAAGGGTTACCACGATTTTTATTGTTAAAAATGTTAGCAATGGTAGTATTTTTAGATAACCGATTTTGAAGATTGAGACGTGTAGATACCCTTTGATCAAGTTTATTATTTAATATTTTTCCGTTACTAAGCTTCATAAATGTTTCTGTAAGTGAATTATATAATAAAGGAGCAAAGATGCATATATGTATGTTTGCAAAATGTGCACCGTATCGACCACAGTAGAAGAAGAAGACAGTATTCTCTGTTTTATGTTTTGATTTTTATGTAAGTGTTAGAGCAAACTGTTTATTTATAAATGTATTCGTTACATGTAAGTTATACTACAAAATAGATCATTTCCCCATCCGCTTGAATACAAACTGCAAAGTTCGTGTCATACTAATTCAATTCTAATTGACCAAAATATACAAGGAAATATGTAGTTATATACATAATACAATATTATTGTTTCAAAATTTTATTTCCGATTTCCTGTATTGAATTGACGGGACAGAATTTGTAGCTTTTTTTTTAAATAGAAAAAAAGTATAACTATCACGCGGAGAGCTAAAATTGATTTGAAATGTTTTCTCACAATTAACATATGTGTTGCAGCAAGCCTTAGATAGGTTATTGTGTCATTCTCAACGATAGGAAATTACTAAAAATACACTTGCCATTTAAAACGTTTTAAATATTGGTGTTCATTACTAAAACGCCATCCATTTACATTCGTATCATTTGGCCTGTAAAAAAACGCATTAGTCATTATAAATTTTGGATGAAATAAATTTATGAAAAAAACAAATAGTTTTGTTGAACAGTTCGTACTGTTTGGGACCACACTCATTTAATTTTCTGCTAAAAAAGTTACAAAGTCTATAACACATCGTTTTGACTTAGGTCCTATTTTAGATCAACATATTTCGTAATTTCTATATAGGTCATAGAACAATTAATGGATTGAAACGTGATTTCCTATTTCCTCAACAATATTGATAGAAATGCAGTCGTTTGGTTATAATTTAAATTGGTAAGGGGAAAACAAGTTAAAGAAAGACTAGTATTGACAAGTGTCAAAAAGATTTCTTTGTAGGTTTGCAATAGAACATTTTCCATGAAAGAATACTTTCAACCATCAAAAGCAAGTATCTTTTTAATTTCGGTTCGTACTTTAAACAATGTTGACAAGGGTAATTTTTTTTATTTTTTGTTGTTGTTTTTTTCAATTTTAGTATGAAAAAAAAAATGAAAATGAACTTGTTCTTATTGTACATGATATGTGTAAAAGTTGGGAGAAGGGATGGCATGTGAGTGTGTGTCAATATGTGTATGTTGTAGATTTGAAAAAAGAGACAGGAGGACATCTATCAAAGAAGCAGTATATCATGAACTAAATTGCTATTCAAACTCGAATGTGAGTGCTGTATCTATTCGATAGGAGCAGCCAATTGGTCACTTAAGATGCAACTGCGCTGAACTGTGTTAGAAATTAGATATTTGATTCATAAAAACATTATTATTTAGAATTTTAAATTGGGATGACATAGAATAAAAAATATCAATATAAATATTATTATATAGATATCGATAGTCAGTACTTGCTAGTTCTTCTTCTTACGGACACACTCATAGGTAAGATTGTCTTATAATATTTCATTTTTCAATTCGTGTATTAATGTTAAAATGAGATTGAAGCACTATTATCTTTTAACTTATTTCAACTATTTTACATTGAGTTTCATTTTTATCGTTGTCTTATCAATACAAGACCATTTTCCATTCCCTTCGACGTTTTTTACGATACATTAAACATACAAATAATACATAGTAATTTGATGCGATGTGGCTTTCGTTTGATGTTGCACTGGGAGTGGGGTTTTTTATTGACTTTCAGCAAAGATATTTTCAAGTTGTCAAATCACAATAGTACGCATGGGAATTAAATATATTCAAATTAAATCGATTTAATTTTTTTTTTACTAGAAACATACATGTATGATCTTAATGTCTGTGAATAGAGTTTTGTGGTATGCTCGATCGTATATCACAGTACACTAAAAGACTATTTTATTTTTCTCGTCTATACAACTGTTCATATCATGGCACAACACTTCAGTAAGGTTACACAAAACAATGGATCATGTAAGGAAACGATAAACATTGTGTTAACTACATTTAATCGTATTATACCAAAAATATAGGTTTATAAACTTCAGGCAGTTTCTGGTGTCATTTACTCCTTCGGAAAGATTTGAGGATGATTAGTTTCCATAGTTTGGTGTAAAACTACTTATTATAATAAATAGTCGTTAGTATGTTACTATAATACTGGTTTATGTATATCGTGTTATCTAACGAAACCCATACTCAATCAGTAGTTTGATTTGGAAATTATGTAACTGTATTAACCAATTGACGTATCTAATTCACAGTTCTAAAGTTCTTATCGAACAATTAAATCGTTGGTTCTGGTAATCTTAAGCTTTTTTTATTCTTATTATTTTTTTAACTTTTCATTTAATTTTTTTATAGGCTCTACTGCAGATACATCTCAAAGTTACGGCTGTTTAAACATGCCAAAACAAAAGATTATTAATATTTAAGAACATTAAAATATTACATTTGGACGAAGGACAACATTAGCACTTCTTAAATGTTTGTTATTGAACTTAAAACAAATGATGCAATACACTGCTAAAATGCATCTTGATACAACGCATTAAGAAAAGACACGAACATGAAGTTGGGAGTTCTTGATATACTTAGATGATTATAATGTACTTAAACATATAAAACAGCAACAACAAATGTCATTTTCGTATAGATTATGCAAACATATGGTCAACAGAAAAATACAAAAAGAACCTAACAAAAATACATATAAATATGATTATATTGTTAATAGATTTTTATGCAGAATTATACAAGTATCAACATTGAGATTTTGTATCTGTTTATTGATAAAGTCGGTCCCTTGTCGTATTTGGAGTTTTAGTGGTTGTGTAAACATATTGTTATTCTTTGGTTATGTTTTGCATATTTTAAAATATTGTTATAAACCTCAATAAAATTCATAAAAATCGCACAGTTTATGTCTAAATATGCATGCGATTTGATTGTTATTAGAATTCTATTTGTTTTGATGTCACCTTTTGGTAATGGTTCCGTATTATATAAAACCTTATTTTATTCACCATCTAACAGATACACCAGCTTCATACAAATATATGTATTCGATACATTGTTTACCGAGTATTGATAGTAATGAAACGTAACAACATAAGTCAATGTGCGCTTGGAGCTAAATAACAGATTTAAGAGTTGAATACAATATTTTGAATGCGAAGTTTTATGTTAGTTTAATTTAGATTGTATGCGTTGATCAATATTGAGTGCATAACCTTATATTCGAAATACCTGATATATTAGTAGATGAATATGTATATGATCAAAGTTTCATAACGAACACATATGACATGAAGTCATTTTTGCTTTATTAAGAAATACACAAAATACAATCTAAGTCTAGAAAAAGACAAGCATCATTTACAACGATGTACAATGTATTTTGGCATTTTGTTTTAAAATAGATAATATGCCATTGAAAGAAACAACACAGTCAGTGTTGGTAAACCGTGGAGAAAATTTGATTTTGAATTGCACTTGCTATAATGAGTGTTATGGCCAATGGAAAGGCCCAAATACGATAGCATTACTGAATGCTGGTGATTTTATACCATATTCACTGGGACTGGATTTGAATCGTAGACTACATAAATCAAAATATAGCATTGATGGTGGATTCGATATTCACAAATGCAATTTACAGATTAGGAACTTCTTGTCAAATGACGATGGTTTATACATGTGTCAATTTGTGCACTCATCAACCGTTTATATAAATGTTTACAACGTTAGTGCGACAAGTAAGTACAATGCATTACCAAGTTTTACTTTAAAGACGAGTTTTGAAAAGTGATGAGCATCATTTAATTTTTCCAGTTGTAAAAAAATGGGCAAAAGATACCAGAGAAACAGTCATACTTATCAAAAATAAACTGACGACATCATGGCTAAAAAAGAAAAGACAAACAGACAAATAATAGTACACAAGGTACAACATGAAAAACTAAAGACTAAGTAACACGAACCTCATCAAAAACCAGGGGTGATCTCTAGTGCCGTTTCTTATTTGCATTCGCTCGTTTTTGTACATAGTAAAAAATATTCATTATTAATATTCAGGTGAAGCCGTGCAACGATTGTATGAGAACAATACCTGTTCAAACGTTTGCTTAGCACCTTTTAGATAGTTTAAACTACGTAGATCAGTGAACGAATAGATAAAGTGAGCTGATTTAGTGAACACCATAACACATTGCACAACACTACCAATGATTTTGTTTTTGGGCAAGGCATTGTTGTCGGTTTCTGATTCATAGGCATGATTGATTATAACTTGGTTTTCAGGCAGACATATATGTAAAGCTATTCTACTTGAAGTATACAAAATATTATATCAAATGTTTAGTATCAAGAATATTTTTATAACACATTATGGAAAAAAGTAAAATACCAAAAATACCAGACTTTGAGAAAGATGAAAACTGAAAGTCCATAATCAAATGGCTAAAAAAAAAAGTTCCCCGTATGGCCGTGTTTGATACTGCTGAGATTCATCTTAAGATATAAAATTTAAAGTTTAAAAGTACGCAGGAGAAGATCAAATAACTTGTTTAAAGAACCGTAAAATGTTCAATAAATTTATTTTTAGATCAGGGGCATTACTTAAACAAGTAACAATAAAAATTACCTATACAAGTTATGTTGAAAAACGAGGCTATTTTAAATATTACTTATATAAGTAACTTTTGTGAATATTAATTTTATAGGTGTCCAATAATACAGATTTTACTATCTTTAACAAATTTTCACAGTCATCTGGTTATATTTTCAATGAAATATAAAATGGAATCCTTCTGAAACACTAATTAAGTTTCTGACGCACTTAGTTGTAATACCGACGCTTTTGGGTCAAAGATTGGTCTCTTGGGACTATTAAATTATCATGTTCCTCCAAAATCTTAAAGGTAGACTGATATAAATAGATGGATACTTGTGAATTAATTAAGACTTGAAGTTATTTATCATTTGTAACCCAAATCAACTACATATAATCCTAAAAGAAGTATAATTACTGTTTATTTTCAAAAATGTATAAAATAACTTATTCAAGTAATATTGTTTTCATTATTTTAAGATTAACCTTTTATCTCTATACTACTCTCAAATCAAATAAATTCTTTATTTTATGATATAAAATGAGGTAAAAATTCATGAAAACTACATTTAGTCTATGTTTCTATTGAATATTAAAATAACTCTTGACTAATAAGTTATTTTATCATTTTTTAAAACAAAAATTACTTTTATAAGTAACTTAAAATATAACTTTTTTAAGTAACGCCACTGTCTGATTTATATTAAAAATGTAAATAGACTATCTTTTTTAACGTTTTGTAAAATATGATATACGTGTGTGGTCGTAAAAGAGGGACGAAACATACCAGAGGTACGGTCAAACTCAAAAATCGCAATGGCTAAAAATGATAAAGAGAAACAGACAAACAATAGTACACATGACACAACATAGAAAACTAAAGAATAAGCAACACAAACCCAACCAAACACTAGGGATGATCTCATGTGCTCCGGAATGGTAGGAAGATCCTGCTCCACATGTGACACTTGTCGTGCTGCTCATGTTTAACTAATCCGGTAAATAGTCTAATTCGGTAGGTCACATTTATGAAAGGGAAGGGGATTGTAGTTACGACGCAAGGAACATATCCAATATCATCTGTAAAAAGGTTATCCCATAATGGTTAACCAACTCGTGATGGCGTCCGTAAATTTACGAAGGGATGATTTCAACTTCACAATTTAGAACTCTTGATTTAATAGCTTCCTTGTGAGCATCAACCCTCTATCATGATAGGAAAACAAAAGACAAAAAAAGGTAGCTTCAGCTAGCATTGTTTCCCATAGTAACAATCTAATACCTTGTAACGGACTTTCAATAATTTATTCCAATAAACCCTTTGTGCCCCCATTGCCATCGTGTTATATAAAATTTGTCTGCATATCCGAATTAAATAATGTTTACGGGTCAAACAAAAGGGGCTTGTAACGGTACAGTCTGTCCGTCCTTCTGTCCGTCTTTCCGACCGTAACACACTAGAAAAAACTTAAGACTCAATATCGTGTCAGAATTTTGACAAAACTTTGTACATACTTAGTCCTTATGAACATCTGGAATCCTGTTAATTTTCAAGTTCAAAGGTTAAGGTCATAGTTTGACATGCAATTTATTTGATATCCTTGTTAACACTCTCGACTTGTTATAGTTCGACATACATTGACTTAACGTGGCATATACTTAACCCGTACACATATCTGAAACTCAATTAATTTTCAAACTCATAGAATAAAGGTCAATTGACAAACATTGGTTACACCGTATAAGAAATATCTTTTAGACAGAAAACGCTGAGAAAAACAATCAATGTAAAAAAAGCAATAAAGATATGCCTTTTGCATTTTTTAATCAAGTTATCGAAATTACATGTATGTTTATGTAGGGTTGAGATCTCAAAAACATGTTTAACCCCTCCACATGTTTGCGACTGTCCCAAGTCAGGAGCCTCTGACCTTTGTTTGTCTTGTATGATTTTTAGTTTTAGTTTCTTGTGTATAATTCGGAATTTAATATGACGTCCATCATCAGTGAACCTGTATACATATTTGTTTAAGGGCCAACTGAAGGACGCCTCCGGTTGTGGGAGTTTCTCTCTGCATTGAAGACTCATTGGTGGCCTTCGGCTGTTGTCTGCTATATGGTCGGGTTGTTGTCTCTTTGACACATTCCAAATTTCCATTCTCAATTGTATTATTATTAACTTCATTATACCACGTATTTGATTTTTAAGTTCACGTTTAGAAATGAATTTTTGGTCTTTAAAAAATCATTGATTGCTTATGTTTTAAAAACTATAAATACAGTATTCAAATGACCATACATGTATTGACAAATGATACAGTACTTATAAATTTGGAGATGACCCCAACATCATCTTGTATTCATTTTCCATCCAACACGACCGTCAACCAAAGTATCGAATTTTCTAACACGTGTATTGGTAATTTGTTAAAGACAATTAAAATGCGTATTGTTTTGGTTTTTGGTTTTTGATTTTGATTAACAAATTAAACATATTAAATTTAAAAAAACATTATCGAAAAACATTCTTGGGATGAAACTTTCGATTGATATTTTGCAGTATATATAGGGACAGGGTATTTTGCAGAAATGTCTACAGAAAAGCGTGATGAAAAAAGTACACCAAAAATAATAAACAATACTTAATGTTAGTAGATTTTGATCAAAATCCATTACAAAGAGTACGGCAAATTTACAGGGTAATTATTGAAATGTTGGTATAACATTCGTTATGTCACAGCCCGATGATATGGCTTATTTCTAAACAGACCACTAAACTTATTGACCACTTAAGTATGCCCAAACCACTATTTTGTATTGATAAAAATGGATACAGATTCTGCTACTAAAACCAACAGTCCTTTAGAAGTAAACATATTTAGTTTCTTTTCGATAGAAAAAAATAACTTCACAAAAAACGGAATGCTTCTAATCAAATTGAAAAAAAACAAAAGCTCCAACACATCAAACGAATAAATAACGACTGCCATATTGCTGACTTGGTAGGGCATTTCCTTATGTTGAAAATGGTGGATGAACTTGGTTTAATGAAAAGCTCACCCTCTCACTTATATGACAGTTGCATTAAATTCCATTATATCAACAACGTTGTGTGAACAAAACAAACATGGTAAACAAGTAAAAGATGTAACAAAATCGGGGTACAGCAGTCAACATTGTGTTACAATCTTAATCCAAATAATTACATACAAAGAAGTACAAATAAATCATAAAGACAATGCACATCAGCACACAAATAAAGTCATATGTATAAAAAAAAAATCATAAAAAAGCACATCTTCTTATATATATAAAGACAAAGCCTATTGGAAAAATAAAATAAAAGACAAGCATATAAAATCATCATAGAACATAAACACAATGCAGATGTATAAGTACATAGTCAAATCACATGGATATCACCAAAGGAACTAAACAGTAAAAATGGTATTCATAAAGATAGATAAAAGAATACTATGATATATTTATGATACAGATTACTTATTGTTGGTGATAGAATGTTATATACGTTTGAAGAAAAAAAAACAAGATACAACTCTAGCTGTATCTTAGGATTACGATATTTATCTACTCAAACGCGAGAATTGCCGACCGTTTGAAATATTTTAAATTAAACTACCGAGAATGAATATACATCGCCTTATACGAAATTAGGTAGAGGAATTTGTTTCTCTAATGATTATTTAAACAATATGTAGTCAAACGTATTCCTTCTTTTCAAATGATGTGCAAAACATGTGTTCTTACTATGTGATGTCACCGGGCATGGTCGTTATCTCTTATGCCGTCACAATAGGAAATTTGAAGATAAGCACGAATAATTGACGCCAAAACAAATTTAGACAAATAAAGACCTGAAATCAAACGAACCACACGTTGATTAAATAAAATATAATCAACGTGTCGGGAAAGGTATGAGTCGGGTAAGAATTAGACAAAAAATCTTAAGCAGATTGCCTTACAAATCAAATAAGGAAAGGCATTTGACTTTATTGTAACATTTTCGTTCATGAAACAAAATAATTTTCGATTTTTACTCTCTGAGTGAAAGAAATAGTGAAGAAATTAACCCTTAATATTTAATTATTTCAATATTTGTTCTTTAATTCTGATTAATGAAAAGGAATTTTGCAAGGCTCCTACATTTGTAAAAACTGACAATTCAAAATTTCATTTACTCAGTTTAGTTCTTGCTTTGGTTTAAATGATTATATTAAAATAAAGTAGTCAATAACAGACGGCTGTGTTTGTTGTTTTCTATATTTGAATTGTTCATGTTATAATTGAACAGGGAAACTCTATACTCAAAATTTTAAGTAATAGAGACGATATGTCGTTTATTATTTGTAATTTTCTCTTTTTGGAAAGAGATGTTTCTTTGGTCCCTTCTGATGATATGCATATTTCACGACTAGCTTGCAATGTTCAACTCTGTAGTTTTAATGCAGTGCACGTACATGTACTACTGGTAATTCATGATGTCTGGAATTTCATTAATCATTTAGTTTTTCTAATACTTTCACTGTTGGTAAGGAAATGTTAAATTTTTATTATATTTTTTCTAGTTTGAAGTTGTTAATAGAACTTTGGAATTTAGATACAAAGTAAGCTAAGGATTCCTTTAAACTTGTTTAATGATTTTGTTTGTTAGAAATAAAAGCATTAGTAGCTCAATATTTCTCTATATGTACAGTCATTTGATTTCATGATCCTTCATTCTGTCGATACTTTTTTGTTTTACATTTTGGTATTGCGTACGGTAAAGCGTTTCTGACTATGTTTCACACTATATCCGTTAGATGTACGGTCGTTGTTACTTTAGTCAGGATCATACGATGAACTGTAATAGCTCACGTGAAGTTCTTTTGAACATGTGATGATCGCTGTCTCATTAGCTTTATACCACATTTCCATTTTTAAATATTTTATGGCACCTTCATTATTTACAGTCGATATTTCGTCGACTGACAAAACGTTGTATTTTTGTTGATACATTTTATTGTATTAAAATTCTTATACAGTGGTTTCGAAAACTATTTTTGAAACAAGTTTTTTGAAACATTGATCATCAACTCACAAAGATCACACACTCAATTATCGACCAATACTTTAACGATCAACAATGTGAAAGTTATAGCTTTCATGCTCTTGTATAAAAAAAAATGTTGAAAATATTGGTTTATCTGTTCGACATCCGAAACAATACACGCGTAGTCAAGAGAGCATTCAGCTTACGTTAGAATTTTGATTAAATGTAAATGCTTAACCAAGTAAAATGCAAATGGTTGAATCTGGTTCGAGTGAAAACTATCACTTAAGATAACGTTTTGCCACTTACTCGGTTATAATACAAACGTGCGTTTGCCTAACATAGCTCCCACTACTGGACGTCGTGTACGCAAACCAGCCTCTCTAAGCCTATTACAAACAGTTTGGGAGGTTACATTTGGATTATGCCTCCCAGGTGTTTGTCTTGAGGTAATGTTAGCTAGCAAACTCCGGTCCATGAGACGAGTGAATTTTATTTTTGAAATAACGTCGTTTCTCTTTGACGTCTACTATATTTTTAGTCATTAGAAGACCCAGTCTGTGTTTAAAGATTTATCAGTCTTGTTATTGTCAATTTGGAATAACCAAAGTTGTCATACCCACAACTCAATCACACTCATTTTGGCGCACGATACCGGCATCTTTGGATGCTACCGTCAATCATACTTTATTTTCCTGTGTTGACCGGATATGTAACCACCCTCATTAAATTAAAACCCATGGTAGAACGACAAAAAAATGGTTCGCTCAAAATTCAAAAATGCGCAAAAATGACGTTATTTCCCGGTAAAACAAAAATATAAGTGCTGTAAAATACAGAATTATGCCTGTTTACGAACATACAGCTGGTCGCAATACATAATTTGTTTTTGTAATAAAAATTAGTATATTAAATGTTGGGTATCGTTGGTTTTTTTGGGGGGGCTAGTATATATTTATGATTTTATTGTAGTTGAAGAAATAAAGTTTGACTGACTTTTTGTTGTTGTAACTACTTGTATTTATATATTTGCATCCATATACATTCTTAAACTGGTACAAGTGGATTGTCGGATTTATCAAATCGAGATAGTTAAATAACATATTTAATTTGAAATTCCAAACCTTGACGAGTACTTTAAAATTGATGAGTTTACTATAGAGACTGAATACATCCGATAATACACATTCAAGTAATTACTAGTATGTAAAAATCAGTATTTCTAATGATTATCAAATACATTTTCATTTTTGATAAAGGAAAAGACCTTTGAGCACTACAGCATTTCACAAAATTTTAAAATTATATCAACACCTGTTGGCACATTTTGATTCATTCAGCGAGCTGATGAAGGTTATGACCAATAAATCAACCCAATCTTCTTTTGAGATCATCGGCTACCATAAATTGATTAACTTGATCATAAAATTGGTCCGGAAGAGTAAAATTGTCACACGATAACAACAGTTCATATAAATGTAATTCGATCACTTTAAAATTTGAATTAAGAATCTCTTATAAAAGGCAAATGTGCAATAATATAACACAAAAAAATACATTAAATAACATGTTTTTATACTGAAGTATGATATGACGATATGATGTAGATGATGCATAACTACGTAAATGCCAGGTATCAAATCTTTTGCAGGATCGTCTACAGAAAATCAAATTGTTGAAAATACGGTACCAGTAACATTTAAAATTAACGGCAAGTTGTATTAGCATTACTGATTATTTCGACTCTTAGTTTTGTCTTCGTTGATACTTGGGATGATGTCATTGATAATTGAAAACCAAAGTTAAATATTACACACAAATGTCAATCAATTTTGCATGATACTTAACACATCAAGCATTAACAATATATGTTTAGGGCCAAATATGTTCTGATTTAATTTTCTTTTAAAATATGGCTAAACTTGCTTGTGACATGTCTTTTTACTAGTACAATCCATAGTGAATCTTATCAGAGGTTCATACGAACTGCTAAAACATATTATTTTCTCACAATGACTTTGGTAACATTTGGTGAATATATGAATATAAACTTATTGCTTAAAGTAGCTGATTGTCAGACACCAACGACCGTCTTTGACAAGAACGGTCATTGTCAATACAAAAGAAAACATAAACAGTTCACAAATATATCAACATTAAAAGCTCTTTGAACAAGAGATACCGTAAAAGAATAACCCCATTCAGCTAAGTTAAACTAATCCTAGGAGTTGTAACGATTAAAAAGAAATAACAAACACAGTGTGTACTGTTAAACTCATTTGAAACATTTCTAGTTTTATTTGTTTAACACACAATCAATTCTTATACTGATAAAAACAGCTCTTTGTTTTTTTACAAGAGTATTATTTGGATAACCTAAAAGAAAAGGTGTATTCAAATGATAGATACATTTACAAATACGGGCCTAGGAATCTATACATCAGTGACATTTTCTTGCGTCTATGTTATTTGGTCTCAGGCACTTTGCCTCAGGTGGAGTGTTGTGTCATGGGGATGGCAATCATATCAAATCTCCTTATAGCAATATGTACATACAAAACATTGTTAACACATTGATCTGATATCCCGTTTGTAATGTGGTATTTTTGTTGATAGTCATTATAGGAAGCTAACTGGATGTACATGAACAAAACTAAATTAACCAAGCATTTCAGTATTACATAAAGGAAGTGTTGGATGATTGCAAATGAGAACACCATCCAAAAAGTTCAATGGAGTTGGATATTAGTATTTACGACCTTCAACTTTTAGAAAAGACCATACAGAATGCCGGCTATAAAAGGAACCGAGATGAAATATGTGAAGCAACGCAATTTTAAACCAAAATTGTTTTACGAAAAACAAATATTTACATGTCGAACCAACAACAACTATTGAACTACAGACTCCTGAATTGGAAATTTTCTTTATTTTTTTTTTAAATTAATAAGAGACCAAAATTACAACCACCTTTCAAAAAGTTTTTTTTTACCATAATCTACTAACGTTTTATTTCATCTCTTTAAGTTCTTCTTAGTGGAAGTATATTTTTCAGTCAACAAATACGCTTTAAAAACACCATAGTTATAAAGTTTGCAATGTTAACAAGTAAGTATTCTCTAAAACTGATTTGTGAATACTGGCAATTTTTGGACAAACTCATACTGCCAAACATAGTGATTACAAATTAATACCAACCTCAACATAATTCAATAAAAAGGAATTAGCAGAAAACCACTCTCAACAACACCTCTTACAAATAGTTCCTGACGTGGTACCGACATTTTCAGATACTCAGTCTTTACAATTAGTGTTTAAGATAAAAATTCTATTCGTTATTAAACTAATTGAACAAACATGAAATGTTATAAAAATGGACAGGACATTGATTCATTTTCTTTTTATTATAGATAACAGCTGCAACTCTGAAAAATATAATTTTTCTGTCACTAAACTAATCAGTGGTTTGATTGGAGGAGGTCTTATACTAAGCGTATGTTTCAATATTTATTTATTACTGAAACGCAAACGAACTTTGAAAATGGTTCCTGAAATTCAACTTGAGGGTCAATATGATGAAATTGGAATTACTATTGATAACAGTGCGAATATCCAAGTTCCAACAGTTAATGTTCGAGAATCAGTACCCATCATAGTCAGATCAGCTTCAATAAGAACCACCAGTGACAAATCGTCTTTTGAAAAAGGGAGCTCTACCGATAGTTCTGTACAAAGTCTATCGAATTCGCAGCTGAATGAAGACATATATGAACATCCGTATCAGATGATTGACCCTGAACGTTTGGAAGCACATTTGTACAATACAATAAGGTCAAATGCGTACCAAAACACAATCATTTTTCAAATTGAGATACGAGCGGACAATGATGAGCATGCCATTCAAAACGACAATAAAAGAGATCCATGGCTCATAATTTATAAAAGAAACTTTGCTATTGCATAGAACTATAAAATTCAACGCAAATGCTTTGATACAGATCATAATAATTTTTGAAATACCACTTAAAGCATTGATGATAACAAAAAAAGAAAAGGAATTTGCTCGTCAAAATTAGTTTCTCTTCGTATTTGTTACAAACATTAACAAAATTAAAGTATTTTGTTAAATCCCAAAGAATTTATTTAAGGCAATTTGTAAAATGCCTGTACGATCGAGGCATTTTGTGTATTTACCTATGTGTTTAGATATTCAATATACATGTTATAATGCATAGAAAAGTGAAGAGAAATTGAATCAAAATGCTTGAAAGGATTTTAAAGTATGAATTATTAACAAAAAATGAGCAATTGAAAGAATCGATCAGCAGTTTTATCTCTGATTATTGATGAGTTTAAAAGCTAGCATTTATTTTTTCAATGAAAAATAAATTCTACTGAGTAATGAATAAAATCACCAGAATCACCAAACTCGACAATCATTAATTATTGTATATAATGTTAAGATTACGGGATGTTGCACATTTGACCTGGGTTTTTATAATAAATCAGAGGTTTTTTTTCTAAAATGTTGTCCCAACACTAAAACCACATCTAATTAAAACCGGACCATCACACATTCAGCTTTGTCAATGCTTTTTTTTCCTTCATTTGACATTTTGAGAACTATATTTTCTATTACAGTAACAAGTATGTTACGATATTTCTTAACTCGAGCTACATTTTATATATGTAAGGGGGCTTGCGGGTCAAAATCTAATACTTTTGTTTAATATAGGATTTCTCTTTATTTTTATATAAAGGAACTTTATCTTATACTTATTAGAAAATTAAATAAAAAAATGGGGTCACCGTTCATATACGCTCACAATCTGCTTCCGAAAGAAACATACATTTTTGTTAATGTACTTTTTTTCTGTTGAACTAATTGGAGAAATAGCGGTAATATCGAAATAAAAAAAGAATTTAATTACAGTAATCGCTTAAATTTTACAATTATTTAGTTTATGTACAGCTTATTTGAAAACAACAATAAAACATATACAGTCTCCCATGAGTTAAAAAAGATATTTCAATTTTAATACTGAAAAATGGCATTTTTCCACCAAAGGGAGATAATTTGGAGCTTTTTTCAATGATATCTACATTTTAAAAGTCACTTGCGGCCAACACGAATTCATTTTTTGGAATGATTTTTGTACCATATGATAAAGTAACAACTACTAAAGGTCATAAATAAAATGTGTATTGAAAAATTAAAGTTTTTTTTTTCTTCTGAAAATCTTATACCCGCGAGCCTCTTTAAAGCGCGAGGCGTGTGACCTTCTTTTATAAATATAATCTAAAAGTTAAAAAATATCGTAAGACACGAGTTATAATGATGGAATCTGTTTCTCGGGAGATTTTTATCCTTGTTTATACGTTTACGGACAAGGGAAACAGCTTGCAATAACAACTGTGTATGCAAACATCAGAAATCCGCATATACCAATATTTGTTCATGTGAAGGGTCTGATAGTTGTAGAAATGGTTTCACTCAGCGAGCAATATTGGAAGAAGACGACGATGCAAACGATGACTGATATCAGTTTTTCGAAATTTGTCACGCCCTTTTTTTGTTAAAAAAAACCCATACAACCACTCTTTTTAAGGGGTCCATGTGTGCTTTTGTAAGGTAAAGGCACATAAAACCTTTAAAGTTCATATAGCTAGAATATACGCCGAAACTTTAGTCTAACATTGAACTCAATTGATTTAATTGCCTTGTGAAATATTTTTCACTGGCAATACATATACATCAAAGCAAAACCCAAATTGACCACGATTCTTTTTATACATGCCGTAAAATTCAAAAATATATCTCTAGAAGTACATGCGATGTAATATAAAAATGAATTGAAATTATGTTGTTCCGTCTTCTATTTCGTTGCTAGTCTGAATTCCCTTTGAAATGTGCATTTGGCGGTTTCATTATTTTTAAATTAAGTTGAAAATGAAGTGTCACAGTTTATTCCGTTATGAATTTCTTGTTTAGTAACAATTTGTATATTTTTGGGAGAATTTTTATAACCTCTTGTGAAATAAATTGACAATAGTGAAAAACTCAATCACTTACCTTTGACCTAATTTTCTACGACCAGGCAAAAATCAAAAAATAAACATTTCTCTTTTCAAAATGTCATAATTAAGCCTGTTGGTAGGGTGGTTCATTAAATGATACAATTATAAGTTCTTATGAAGTGTATGTATATATTTTCAGAAAACTGATTATATAACGTCTATTTCACTTTAAGGCGAAGTGTACGTAATTGCACGCCCCTAGCGGAATACGGGATTAATAACGTTCGACGTTAGTTACGCAAGTTATCTCCCTTACTCCAAGAAAGGGCACACGAAAGACAAACTTATCCTGCAAAAATTTCAATATGCTCTAAATATCCGCGATTTCGCGGATGTGATCTCGTTATATTTTAAGCAACAGTCATTGTTCATTTTATTTTGTACTGTTTCGTTCAATTTATTCCCATTTTCTTCCGTTTCGTACTTCACAGGTATCACTCTTTTCACCGCTTTGAGTTTTTATTTTTTGGTGAAAATTTAACAATTAAAAAACATTTAAAAAATTTAGATTTTTTGTTTTTCAAATATTTGATAAAAATTCCCAAAAAAACTAAAATTTGAAAACTTTTTAAAGTGTTAGACGGACCAAAATAGCTTTATTGTACGTTGTTTCCTAAAAAAAAAACACACACAAATAATCATAATATTAATCATAATATATTCATAAAGACACGTTTGAAACTTTTGACTTGTCTTGTTCTGACCTATTCAATATTGAGCTACGACAATCAAGATTAACGTTACAACGATCCTCAAAATTTTTATCATTTTAGGTGCGACCATCATGCTCCAATTTTTGGATGACAATTTTATGAGTATTGGAATGATAGTATGTATCAATTTTTATTGCAATAGCAACCCACTGATGATTATTATGTTTGAGACACGCGGTTTTATTCAAATTAACCTTTTACTGCACATAAATCGGAAAGGAAAAGACTTAGGATCAGAGTTGTCTTCCATTTTTGGATAACCGTAACTTAACGTTAAAACCATCCGCTTACCGCTTACCACCAGTGAAGAAAGACAAGTTATTCAGATAGATGACACTGGATTAGGAAGAAACTACAATAATAAATGGCTACAATCCTTTTCAGCACTCTTCCGGTCTTATGATTGTAAAACATTTAAAAATGTTGAGACCTACTGCATCATTTCACACGTTTTTGATAGCTGATCATTTAAAAAAAAAATCCTCTATTAAACAATTAGGTACTATGCAGTTGTATTAACATGATAGTAGCATTTTCTTTTCATGAAGGTAGTTTGTCCCAGCTCCCTAAGTTATTGTGTATGAAACTTGATTTAATCTACAATGTTTTGGATTTTGTTGTTTTTCTTGTAGTCTTTCTTTTTTGTAGGCAGGGAAATGTTAACTCCTAAGTTTCAATGTATCTTAGGTTCCTCTAATCTCATGTATAGTAACGGTGTGTGTTAAACGTGATTTGAAAAGTCAACAGTATTTGGTACACAATTTTATAAGCATATTAGGTCCTATTATTTCGAAATTCAGACATGATTCATTCAACGACCTGTTTACATAGTTTGCATATTTATGTGTTTAAAATTTGACATTTTTATGTAACCATTTGTAATATACTATCATAGTTACAAAACAAAAGCAAGATATATCTCCATGACAACATTAATATATTGATGTAAACTCCGGATATTATATTTGAAATGTTTCCTTCAATCAAACATAACATGGACAAATGTGGTCAAACAGGATATATGTTAAACATTGTTTAATAGATTATTTCCGACTTTTATAATATCAAAAATAAATTCCCCATGGCAACACAATAGCACTTTAAAAATGTTTCATACCGTGTCTGGTTCGGGAAAATATTATTTAATAAACCGGAAATACAACGTACGTAGCACAAAATTTCAAACTACGTACTGAAAGTGTCAAATACCTCGAGATCCAAAAAATAAAAAAAAGTAGTAAATAAAATAAATTCGAATCCAACAGGGTAATTTTCGAATTGCAATTGTTGTTAATTATAAATCAAATTAAAGACATTTCATGACACGGAAAATGAAATTAAACTTTATAGCCCTATTGATTTGTTACCAAAGAAGGATGATTTTCATTGTATCTGTTGAAATATAATCCTGGTACAGTCCTTGGATGGTGTAAACTTCCCACTAACACCATACACCATTACACCATACACCATAACACCATAACACCATACCACCATACACTTTGTACCCTTACACCATACACGTTACACCTTTGCACCACACACCTTACACATTACACCATACACCATTCCCATTCTATCTACACAATCCGAATTTACCCATAATGCAATCAAATTTCAAATATTAAGATTATTATTATTGTTTATGTTTAATCCGAACAATTGAAATAAAAAGAACTTCGTTTTCGACCAATGAAATGTCGTACACCGTTCATTCACACCATTCCCGATCGCACGTTGCACAATCACACCATTCCTCATACACCATTACACCATTCCCCTTACACCATACACCATAGCACCATACACCTTATACCATTACACCATACACGTTATTTTGGAAGTTTACACCATCCAAGGGCTGTACATTTGCATGATTTGATAACTATTGAAATATTCGAATGAGCGAAAGAATGGACAAAAGATGAACAGCATTTAACAATATGAACAAATACCAAACGCAGATTGATAACGTTACCAGGATAACAATTATGCTTCCATATAAACGGTGATGTGGTTAAAGGAGCATGGCAATTATCTTTTTTTTTCATCTTTTGAAATGTTCTAATAAAATGCTGTTATTGGAAAATTGTGTTTTGTATGTGGGTCGATGCCACTGCTGTGAAGTTCCCCGACGGTAGCACCGGCCAAGTAGTCAGAACTTCTATGTTGACTTGACTTATCATTGATTTGAGCATAATTATAAATAAAATGTTTACAAAACTTTGATTTTTTGAAATACGAAGGCTTTTCTACAAGAGTAATAGATACCCTTCGCTGTATTTGGCAAAACTTTCAGAATGTTTGGATCTCGATACTCTAAAACTTCGTAGTTTATTTGGCCTTTTTAATTTTTTCATTGGAGAGTCACTGATGGTGCAAATACAAAATGTATCCCTGCTATCTGTGATGAGTTTATTTGCATTACTAGCTATAGATGATTTGAACACTATATATCCGGTTGGTCCGTTTCTGTTTTTATTGTGATTTTTTTTACATTAAACTCCTTGAATGACAGTTTTTTTTAAATTTTCAATCTGCAAAATCATGGTTGAATTTGCTGTTGTGTTCAATAAGCACTTTGTATTTGTGTTTCTGTTTTTTTTTTATATTGCCAATCTGAAGAATTAGGTCGTTTTACATTTTAACTTGCTATAGTATTACTTTTTGTTACTTCTCTTGTTTTTATTGAAACCATTCAATAACCTGTGGTTGTGTTACCTTTCTCGTCTTTTTATCTTCGATAGCTTATTGTGTCATTTTCAACGATAGGAAATTACTAAAATTACACTTGCTATTTAAAACGTTCTAAATATTGGTGTTCATTACTAAAACACAATCCATTTACATTTGTATCATTTGGCCTGTAAAAAACGCATTAGTCATTATAAATTTTGGATGAAACAAATTTATGAGAAAACAAATAGTTTTGTTGAACAATTCGTACTGTTTGGTACCACACTCATTTAACTTTCTGCTAATAAAAGTTACAAAGTCTGTAACACATCGTTTTGACTTAGTTCCGATTTTTGATCAACATTTTTTGTAATTTCGATATAGGTCATTGAACAATTAATTGTTTGAAACGTGATTTCCTATTTCCTCAACAATTCTGATAGGAATATAGTCGTTTGATTAAAATTTAAATTGGTAACGGGGAAAAAGGTAAAACAAACACTGGTATTGACAAGTGTCAAAAAGGTTTTTCTGTAGGTTCGCAATAGAACATTTTCCATGGAAGAATACTTTCAACCATCAAAAGCAGGTATCTTTTTTTAATTTCTGTTCGTACTTTAAACAATGTTGACAAGGGTATATATATTTTTTTTTTCAATTTTAGTTTGAACAAAAAAATGAAAATGAACTTGTTCTTATTATACACGATATGTGTAATAGTTTGAAAAAGGAATGGCATGTGTGTGTGTGTGTGTGTCAATATGTGTATGTTGTAGATTTGAAAATAGAGACAGGAGGACATCTATCAAAGCAGCAGTAAATCATGAACTAAATGGCTATTCAAACTCGAATATGAGTGCTGTATATATTCGATAGGAACAGCGAATTGGTCAGTTAAGATGCAAATCCATCTGAACTGTGTTAGAAATTAGAAATTTGTTTCCTCTGAGTTCAACTCGAAAATGAATTACAAAAGAAAATGAAAATAAAAAAAATGATAATAAAAACGTAAAATATACAAACAAGTATTAAAGTAAATAAGTAAGTCATATTTGATTGATAAAAACATTATTATTTAGAATTTTAAATTGGAATGACATAGAATAAAAAATATCAATACAAATATTATTATATAGATATGGAAAGTCAGTACTTGCTGGTTCTTCTTCTTACGGACACACTCATAGGTAAGATTGTCTTACAATATTTCATTATTCTATTCAATTATTAATGTTAAAATAAGATTGAAGCACTATTATCTTTTAACTTATTTCAACTATTTCACATTGAGTTTCAATTTTATCGTTGTCTTATCAATACAAGACCATTTTTCATTCCCTTCGACGTTTTTCATGATATATTAAACATACACATAATACATAGTAATTTGATGCGATATGGTTTTCGTTTTATGTTGCACTGGAAGTGTTTTTTATTGACTTTAAGTAAAGTGTTGATATTTTCATGTTGTCAAATCACAATAGTACGCATGGGAATTAAACATATTTCAAATTAAATCGATTTTAAATTTTGTTTACTAGAAACATACACGTATGCTCTAAAGGTCTGTGAACAGAGTTATGTGGTTTACTCGTATATCACAGTACACTGAGAGACTCTTATTTTTCTCTTCGATTCAACTAATCATATCATGGCACAACACTTCAGTAAGAAAACACAAATCAATTGATCATGTAACATTGTTTAAGGATACGATAAACATTGTGTTAACTACATTTAATCATATTATACCAAAAACATAAGTTTATAATTCTTATATGATTTGCATATCTATAAATACTTGAATTGGATTGGTCAATTAGAATTTTTCTCTAAGTTTACACTTCGATAAACCATGTTTCCGAAACTACTTTTGTAATCTATTCATGCGCGATACACAAGCTTGCAGTGATCCCGGGATTTCCAGCAAATTGAGATTAAAAAACAATTGCATAACAGTTGTGACTATTCTAGTGCATATATAACAAAAAAAGGAAAGAAATTTATTGCACTAAAGCTTCGAAAATGTACAAAAATGAAATTTAATAAAATTCCGCGAAATTTCATGAAGGATTTGGCGAATTTACGTCATGGCAAAACACGACGTCATACGAATGGAAATTTTCAAGGGAAAGATTATTTCGTTACGTGTACGCTTCAAATTCGGATAAAATTTAATTAAAATGAAGTTTTTGAGGTAGGTGCTATTTCGTTTAAGATTCCGTTGTATTTATCGGACATTTATCAATGTTTATGGTTTTTAGAAAGTCAAGATGGCGGCGTACTCCTTAGTTACGACTTGCCATTGTGCTTTTGATGGTAAATATATATAGTAGCTATCAACAAAAAAGATGTTTGGCTGAGAATTATAAGGATTAAACACATTTTTTCTAGAGGTTATTGATGTGTAAACCGGGGCTCTTACTCACAAACTCAACATAAAAGTCCTTTTATTCAGTTTGTGAGTTAATCGCCTCGGTTTACACATCAATAACCTCTAGAAAAAATGTGTTTAATCCTATAATAAACTTCGGGCAGTTTCAGATGTTATTTACTTCTTCGAACAGATTTAAGGATGATAAGTTTCTATAGTTCGGTGTAAAACTACTTATTATAAGAATAGTCGTTAGTATGTTACTTTAATACCGGTCTATATATATTGTGATATCTAACAAAACCTATGCTCAATCAGTAGTATGATTTGGAAATTATGTAGTTTTATTAATTAACTGACGTTTCTAATTCACAGTTCGAACAGTTCTTATCGAACCATTTAAATCGTTGATTCTGGTAATCTTATGCTTTTATTTATTCTTAATATGAGGCAGGCATAACCTGTGAATGGGGACGAAGTCTGTATGTATTATTTTCTTAATTCAATCATGTTGATAAAAGAAACCGAAATACCGTACGTAACGTTCCCGATTTTGGTTCTGTTGTTAGGGAATTAGCTGTGACGTTCTTTAAGTTATGACGTCATATTCGATGTAAACAAAAGAAACGCTTTCATCAGGGAACGTAACGGGTTTTTTTCATATCAAACAATTATTAAAATTGAATTTGTATTGAGATCCAATCTTATGTTTTACTAGACTGATAAATATAAAAAAAAAATCAAAGTCTCATGCAAACAAGACAGATTTCTGCGCAACTTTTCGTGTCACTTTTTATAGGCTCTACTACAGATACATCTCAAAGTTACGACTGTTTAAACATGTCAAAAAAATGGATTGGTAATTTATTTAAGAACATTAACAAACTATGTTTGGACGAAGGACACATGATCACTTCTTATATGTTTGGAATTGAACTTAAAACAAATGATGCACTACACTGCTAAAATGCATCTTGATACAACGCATCAAGAAAAGACAGAAAACGAAGTTGGGAGTTCTTGATATACTTAGATGATTATAATGTACTTCAACATATAAAAGAACAACAAAAAATGTCATTTTCGTGTAGATGATGCAAACATAAGGTGAACAGAACAATAGAAAAAAACCTTACAAAAATACATTAAAATATGATTATATTGTTAACAGATTTTTAAGCAGAATCATACAAGTATCAACATTGAGATTTTTTATCTGTTTATGAACACAGTCTGTCCCTTGTCGTATTTGGAGTTTTAGTGGTTGTGTTAACATATTGTTATTCCTTGGTTATGTTTTGTATATTTTAAAATATTGTAATATACCTCAATAAAATTCATAAAAATTGCACAGTTCATGTCTAAATATGCATGCAATTTGATTGTTATTAGAATTCTATTGGTTTTGATGTCACCTTTTGGTAATGGTTTCGTATTTAATAGATATAAAACCTTATTGTATTCACCATCTAACAGATACATCAGCTTCATAAAAATATATGTTTTCGATAAATTGTTTACCGAGTATTGATAGTAGTGAAACGTAACAACATAAGTCATTGTGTGCTTGGAGCTTAATTACACATTTAAGAGTTGAATACAATATTTTGAATGAGAAGTTTTATCTTAGTTTAATTTAAATTGTATGCGTTGATCAATATTGAATGCATAACCTGATATTCGAAATAATTGATATGTTAATAGATGAATATTTATATGATCAAATTTTTATAGCGAACACATATGATATGGAGTCATTTTAGCTTTATTAAAAAATACACAAAATACAACTTAAGTCTAGAAAAAGACAAGCATCTTTTACAACATGTACAATGTATTTTGGCATTTTGTTTTAAAATAGATAATATGCCATTGAAAGAAACATCACAGTCAGTGTTGGTAAACCGTGGAGAAAATTTGATTTTGAATTGCACTTGCTATAATGAGTGTAATGGCCAATGGAGCGGCCCAAATACGATAGCATTACTGAATGCTGGTGATTTCATACCATATACACAGGGACTGGATTTGAATCGTAGACTACATAAATCAAAATATAGCATTGATGGTGGATTCGATATTCACAAATGCAATTTACAGATTAGGAACTTCTTGTCAGATGACGATGGTTTATACATGTGTCGATTTGTGCACTCATCAACCGTTTATATAAATGTTTACAACGTAAGTGCGACAAGTAAGTACAATGCATTACCAAGTTTTATTTTTAAAGACGATTTTTGTAAAGTGATGAGCATCATTTAATTTTTCCAGTTATAAAAAAATGGGCAAAAGATACAAGAGATACAGTCATACTTATCAAAATAAACTGACGACATCATGGCTAAAAAAGAAGAGACAATCAGATAAATAATACTACACAAGGTAAAACATAAAAAAAACTAAACACTAAGCAACACGAACCTCATCAAAAACCAAGGGTGATCTCTAGTGCCGTTTCTCATTTGCATTCGCTCGTTTTTGTACATAGTAAGAAATATTCATTATTAATATTCAGGTGAAGCCGTGCAACGACTGTATGAGAACAACACCTGTTTAAACGTTTGCTTAGCACCTTTTAGATAGTTTAAACTCCGTAGATCAGTGAACGAATAGATAAAGTGAGCTGATTTAGTGAACACTATAAACATTGCACAACACTACCAATGATTTTGTTTTTGTATATCCAAAAGGCAGTGTTGTCGGTTTCTGATTCATAGGCATGATTGATTATAACTTGTTTTTCAGGCAGACATATATGTAAAGCTATTCTGCTTGATATACACAAAATATTATATCAAATACTAGGTAGCAAGAATATTTTTATAACACATTATGGAAAAAAGTAAAATACCAAAAATACCAGACTTTGAGAAAGATGCAAACTGAAAGTCTATAATCAAATGGCTAAAAGAGTCCCCCGTATGGCCGTGTTTGATACTGCTGAGATTCATCTTAAGATATAAAATTTAAAGTTGAAAAGTACGCAGGAGAAGATCAAATAACTTTTTTCAAGAACCGTAAAATATTCAATAAATTTTTAGATCAGGGGCATTACTTAAACAAGTAACAATAAAAATTACCTATACAAGTTATGTTGAAAAACGAGGCTATATTAAATATTACTTATATAAGTAACTTTTGTGAATATTAATTTTATAAGTGTCCAATAATACAGATTTTACTTTCTTTAACAAATTTTCACAGTCATCTGGTTATATTTCCCATGAAATATGAAATCTAATCCTTCTGAAACACTAATTAACTTTCTGACGCACTTGGTTGTCATACCGACGCTTTTGGGTCAAATATTGGTCTCTTGGGACTATTAAATTATCATTTTCCTCCAAAATCTTAAAGGTAGACTGATATAAATAGATGGATACTTGTGAATTAATTAAGACTTGAAGTTATTTATCATTTGTAACCCAAATCAACTACAAATAATCCTTAAAGAAGTATAATTACTGTTTATTTTCAAAAATGTATAAAATAACTTATTCAAGTAATATTGTTTTTATCATTTTAAGATTAACCTGTTATCTATATACTACTCTCAAATCATATAAATTCTTTATTTTATGATATAAAATGATGTAAAAATTCATGAAAACTACATTTAGTCTATGTTGCTATTGAATATTAAAATAACTCTAATAAGTTATTTTATCATTTTTAAAAACAAAAATTACTTTTATAAGTAACTTAAAAATATAACTTTTTTAAGTAACGCCACTGTCTGATTTATATTAAAAATGTAAATAGACTATTTTTTTTTAACGTTTTGTAAAATATGATATACGTGTGTGGTTGTAAAAGAGGGACGAAACATACCAGAGGTACAGTCAAACTAAAAAATCGCAATGGCTAAAAATGAAAAAGAGAAACAGACAAACAATAGTACACATGACACAACATAGAAAACTAAAGAATAAGCAACACAAACCCAACCAAAAACTAGGGGTGATCTCATGTGCTCTGGAAGGGTAAGAAGACCCTGCTCCACATGTGGCACATGTCGTGCTGATCATGTTTAACTAACCCGGTAAATAGTCTAATTCGGTAAGTCACATTTATGAAAGGGAAGGGGATTGTAATTACGACGCAAGGAACTTATCCAATATCATCTGTGAAACGGTAATCCCATAATGGTCAACCAACTCGTGATGGCGTCCATAAAATTTACGAAGGGATGATTTCAACTTCACAATTTAGAACTTTTGATTTAATAGCTTCCTTGTGAGCATCAACCCTCTATCATAAAAATCATGATAGGAAATCAAAAGACAAAAAAGGTAGCTTCAGCTGGCATTGTTTCCCGTAGTAACACTTTAATACCTTGTAACAGACTTTCAATAATTTATTCCAATAAACCCTTTGTGCCCCCATTGCCATCGTGTTAAATAATATTTGTCTGCATATCCGAATTAAATAATGTTTTCGGGTCAAACAAAAGGGGCTTGTAACGGTACAATCTGTCCGTCCTTCTGTCCGTCTTTCCGACCGTAACACACTAGAAAAAACTTAAGACTCAATATCGTGTCAGAATTTTGACAAAACTTTATACATACTTAGTCCTTATGAACATCTGGAATCATGTTAATTTTCAAGTTCAAAGGTCAAGGTCATATTTTGACATGCAATTTATTTGATATCCTTGTTAACACTCTCGACTCGTTATAGTTCGACATATATTAACTCAACTTGGCATATACTTAAACCCGTCAACATATCTGAAACTCAATTAATGTTCAAACTCATAGAATAAAGGTCAATTGACACACATTGGTTACACCGTATAAGAAATATCTTTTAGACAGAAAACGCTGAGAAAAAAATAAGCAATGTAAAAAAGCAATAAAGAAATGCCTTTTGCATTCTGTAATCAAGTGATCGAAATTACATGTATGGTTATGTAGGGTTTAGATCTCAAAAACATGTTTAACCCCTCCATATGTTTGCGCCTGTCCCAAGTCAGGAGCCTCTGACCTTTGTTAGTCTTGTATGATTTTTTAGTTTTAGTTTCTTGTGTATAATTCGGAGTTTAATATGACGTCCATCATCACTGAACCTGTATACATATTTGTTTAAAGGCCAACTGAAGGACGCCTCCGGTTGTGGGAGTTTTTCTCTGCATTGAAGACTCATTGCTGGCCTTCGGCTGTTGTCTGCTCTTTGGTCGGATTGTTGTCTCTTTGACACATTTCAAATTTCCATTCTCAATTTTATTATTATTAACTTCATTATACCACGTATTTGATTTTTAAATTCACATTTAGAAATGAATTTTTGGTCTTTAAAAACTGCTTGATTGATTATGTTTTAAAAACAATAAATAAAGTATTTAAATGACCATACATGTATTGACAAATGATACAGTATTTATAAATTTGGAGATGACCCCAACATCATCTTGTATTTATTTTCCATCCAACACTACCGTCAACCAAAATTTTCTAACACGTCTATTGGTAATTTTTAAAGACAATTAAAATGCGTATTGTTTTGGTTTTTGATTTTGATTAACAAATTAAACATATCAAATTTAAAAAAAATATTATCGAAAAACATTCTTGGGATGAAACTTTTGATTAGTATTTCGCAATATATATAGGGACAGGGTATAATGCAGAAATGTCTACAGAAAAGCGTGTTGAAAAAAGTACACCAAAAATAATAAACAATACTTAATGTTAGTAGATTTTGGTCAAAATCCATTACAAAGAGTACGGCAAATTTACAGGGTAATTATTGAAATGTTGGTATAACATTCGTTATGTCACAGCCCGATGATATGGCTTATTACTAAACAGACCACTAAACTTATTGACCACTTAAGTATGCCCAAAACCACTATTTTTTACTGATAAAAATGGATACAGATTCTGCTACTAAAACCAACAGTCCTTTAGAAGTAAACATATTTAGTTTCTTTTCGAAAAAAAAAATAACTTCACAAAAAACGGAATGCTTCTAATCAAATTGAAAAAACAAACACTCCAACCCATCAAACGAATAAATAACGACTGTCATATTGCTGACTTGGTAAGGCATTTCCTTATGTTGAAAATGGTGGATGAACCTGGTTTGATGAATAGCTCAACCATTCACTTGTATGACAGTCGCATCAAATTCCATTATATTAACAACGTTGTGTGAACAAAACAAACATGGTAAAATAGTAAAAGATGTAAAAAATAGGGGTACAGCAGTCAACATTGTGTTATAATAATCTTAATCCAAATAAATACAAACAAAGAAGTACAAATAAATCATAAAGACAATGCACATCATCACAAATATAACGTCATATGTATAAAAAAAATCATAGAAAGGCACATCTTCTTATATATATATAGACAAAGCTTATTGGAAAAATAAAATAAAAGACAAGCATATAAAATCATCATGGAACATAAACACAGTGACGAGATGTATAAGTACATAGTCAAGTCACATGGATATCACCAAAGAAACTAAACAGTAAAAATGATATTCATAAAGATAGATAAAAGAATACTATAATACTATGATATATTTATGATACAAATTACTCTATGTTGATGATAGAATGTTATATACGTTTGAAGTAAAAGAAAACAAGATACAATTCTAGATATAGATTATACCACTGTATCTTAGGATTATGATATTTATCTATTTAAACGCAAGAATTGCAGCCCGTTTGAAATATTTTAAATTAAACTACCGATAATGGATATACATCGCCTTATACGAAATTAGGTAGAGGAATTTGTTTCTCTAATGATAATTTAAACAATATGCAGTCAAACATATTCCTTCTTTTCAAATGATCTGCAAAACATGTGTTCTTACTATGTGAGGTCACCGGACATGGTCGTTATCTCTTATGCCGTCACAATCGGAAATTTGAAGGAAAGCACGAATAATTGACGCCAAAACAAATTTGGACAAATAAAGACCTGAGATCTAACGAACCACACGTTGATTAAATAAAAAATAACCAACGTGTCGGGAAAGGTATGAGCCGGGTTAGAATTAGACAAAAAATCTTAAGCAAATTGCCTTACAAATTAAATAAGGAAAAGCATTTTGATTTGATTGCAACATTTTCGTTTATGAAACGAAATATTTTTCGATTTTTACTCTCTGAGTGAAAGAAATAGTGAAGAAATTAACCCTTAATATTTAATTATTTAAAATTTTTTTGGAATCTTTCAACTCACTGTTTTTTTTTATTCTGATTAATGAAAAGGAATTTTGCAAGGCTCCTAAAAACTGACAATTCGAAATTTCATTTACTCAGTTCAGTTCTTGCTTTGGTTTAAATGATTATATTAAAATAAAGTAGTCAATTACAGACGGTTGTCGTTTTCTATATTTTAATTGTTCATGTTAACATTGAACCGGGAAACTCTATACGCAAAATTTTCAGTAATAGAGACGATATGTCGTTTCTGATTTGTAATTTACTCTTTTTGGAAAGAGATGTTTCTTTGGTCCCTTCTTATGATATGCATATTTCACGACTAGTTCGCAATGTTCAACTCTGTAGTTTTAATACAATGCACGTACATGTACTACTGGTAAATCGTGATGTCTGGAATTTCGTTATCACACATTAATCATTTTGTTTTTCTAATACCGTTGGTAAGGAAATGTCAAATTCTTATTATTTTTTTTCTAGTTTGTAGTTTTTAATAGAACTTAGGAATTTAGATACGATCAAAGTAGGCTAAGGGATCCTTTAAACTTGTTTTAAAAGGTTTATCGATTTTGTTGTTAGAAATAAAACCATCACTAGCTCAATATTTCTCTATATGTACAGTCATTTGATTTCATGATCCTTCCTTCTGTCGATACATTTTTTTTTACATTTTGGTATTGCGTACGGTCAAGCGTTTCTGACTATGTTTCACACTATATCCGTTAGATGTATGGTGGTTGTTACTTCAGTCATTATCATACGATGAACTGTAATAGCTTACATGCAGTTCTTTTGAACATGTGATGATCGCTGTCTCATAAGCTTTATACCACATTTCCATTTTTAAAAATTTTATGGCACCTTCATTATTTAGTCGATTTTTCGTCGACTGACAAAACGTAATATTTTTGTAGATACATTTTATTGTATTAAAATTCCTAAAACAATAGTTTCGAAAATTATTTTTGAATCAAATTTTTTGAAACATTATTCATCAACTCACAAAGATCACACAATCAAATTATCCACCAATACTTAAACGATCAACAATGTGAAAGTTACAGCTTTCATGCTCTTGTATAAATAAGAAGTACTTCATTATGTTGAAAATATTGGTTAGTCCGTTCGACATCCGAAACAATACATGCGTAGTCAAGAGAGCATTCCGGTTACGTTAGAATTTTGATTAAATGTAAATGCTTAACCAGAGTAAAATGCAAATGGTTAAATCTGGTTCGAGTGAAAACTATCACTAAAGATAACGTTTTGCCACTTACTCGGTTCCAATACAAAGGTGCGTTTACCTAACGTAGGCGTGCAGCCCGATGACGGTGTTTTAGAATGGCTCCCACTTATGGACGTCGTGTATGCAAACCAGCCTCTCTTAGTCATTACAAATAGTTTGGGAGGTTACATTTCGATTATGCCTCCCAGGTGTTTGTCTTGCGGTAATGTTGGCTGGCAAAATCCGATCCATGAGATGAGTGAATTTTATTCGAGGATCTTAAAATAACGTCGTTTCTCTTTGACGGCTACTAGATTTTCAGTCAGTAGAATGCCCAATCTGTCTTTAAAGATCTATCAGTCTTGTTATTGTCAATCAGGAATCACCAAAGTTGTTTGCGATGTCAATATGACACCTACCTGCTTGTATCATACCCACAACTCAATCACACTCATTTTGGCGTATGATACCGACATCTTTGGATTTAACCGTCAATCACACTTTATTTTCCTGTGTTGACCGGATATGCAACCACCCTCATTAAGTTAAATTCCGTGGTAGAACGACATAAATGTGGTTCGCTCAAAATAAAAAAAAACGCAAAAAATGACGTTATTTCCCGGTGAAATAAAAATATAAGTGCTGTAAAATACAGACTCATGACTGTTCACGAACACACAGCTAGTCGCAATTCATAATTTGTTTTTTGTAATAATTTTTTTTATACTAAAATGTTGGGTATCGTTGTGTTTTTTGGCTAGTATATATCTATAATTTTATTGCAGTTGAAGAAATAAAGTTTGACTGACTTTTTTTTATTGTAACTGTTTGTATTTATATATTTGTATCCATATAGATTCTTAAATTGGTACAAGTGGATTGTCGGATTTATCAAATCGAGATAGTTAAATAACATATTTAATTTGAAATTCCTAACCTTGGCGAGTACTTTAAAATTGATGAGTTTACTCAAGAAACTGAATAAATCCGATAATACACAAGTAATTACTAGTATGTAAAAATCAGTATTTCTAATGATTATCAAATATATTTTCATTTTTGATGAACGGAAAGACCTTTGAGCACTACCGCATTTCACACAATTTTAAAATTATATCACATTTTGATTCATTCAGAGAGCTGATGAAGTTTATGACCAGTAAACCAACCCAATCACCTTTTGAGATCATTGGCAACCACAAATTGATTAATTTGATCATAAGATTGGTCCGGAAGGGTTAAATTGTCACAAGATAACAACACTTCATATAAATGTAATTCGATCAGTCTAAAATTTGAATAAAGAATCTCTTATAAAAGGCAAATGTGCAATGATATTACACAAAACATACATTAAATAACATGTTTTTATACTAAAGGATGATATGACGATACGATGTGTATGATGCATAACTACGTACATGCCAGTTATCAAATCTTTTGCAGGATCGTCTACAGAAAATCAAGTTGTTGAAAATACGGTACCAGTAACATTTAAAACTAATGGTAAGTTGTATTAGCATTACTGATTATTTCGACTCTTAGTTTTGTCTTCGTTGATACTTGAGATAATGCCATTGATACTTGAAAACCTAAGTTAAATATTACAGACAAACGCGGATAGGGAATATTAGACATAGGATCGAGAAATAAATTCCATAATTTATAGGGATGCAAGAGTTAAAAATGAAATTCAGATAAAACAAAAACCTTTATTTGCATGCAAGCATCGCGCTTCTGGGTATTTCTTCACTTATTTGTTTTTAAACCAGGTCCAATCCACAATTTTCTACACAGGCAAATGCCTGTACGAAGTCAGAAGTGTGACAGTTGTTATCCATTGGTTTGATATGTTTTAGCTTTTGATTTTGTCATTTGGTTATGGCCTTTCCGTTAAGAATTTTTAGTATTTTTGTGATTTTTTTTATACCTTCGGAAAGTAACATCAAATGCACTGAACCACAGAAATTTATACATAACGGTCTCATTTAAACTGCATCATATGGTGTTTTATTGATGACCTGAAAGAAAAGGTGTATTCAAGTGATAGATATATTCAAAGAACGGGCTTATGAGTCTAAACATCAGTGAAATTTTCTGGCGTCTATGTTATTTGGTCTCAGGTGGAGTTTTGTCTCATGGGGATGGCAATCATACCACATCTCCTTATATTAATATGTACATACAAAACATTGTTAACACATTGATCTGATATCCCGTTTGTAATGTGGTATTGTTGTCGATAGTCAATACATAACTAAATTAATCAAGCAGTTTAGTATTAAATAAAGGATGTGTTATATGATTGAAAATAAGAACACCATCCAACAAGTCACTGGAGTTGGATATTAGTACGTACAGTCCTCAACATTGTGAAAAAAACATACAGAATGCCGGCTGTAAAAGGAACCGAGACGAAATATGTGAAACAACGCAATTTTAAACCAAATTGTTTTACGAAAAACAAATTATTACATCTCGAACCAACAACAACCATTGAACTACAGACTCCTGAATGGGGAATTTTCTTTATTATTTTTTTGAATTAATAAGACACCAAAATTCCAACCACCTTTTAAGAACGTTTTTTTTTACCATAATCTACTAACGTTTTATTTCATCTCCTTAAGTTCGTTTTAGTGGAGGTATTTTTTTAAGTCAATAAATACGCTTAAAATACACTATAGTTATAAAGATTGCAATGCTAACAAGTACGTATTCTCTTAAACTGATTTGTGAATACTGGCAGTTTTCGGTCATACACACAAATCAATGAATGTGTTTGTAGAAAGTAGATGTTTTTTTTGTGTTCTGTTAAATTATTCTATTTAAAATGTTATACGATGATGACTGATGTACCCATATTTTGACTATTTTATTTATTGTGTCTGTTTAGTTCACGCATCATTGTAAATATAACGAAATTTGATGAGACTGTCATTAAAGTGAGAAGGTTAGCGCTATAAAACCAGGTTTAATCCACAATTTTTTTTACATTTTTAAATGCCTGTACCAAGTCAGGAATATGACAGTTCTTGTCACAGTATTTTTGTGATTTTACTCATACTGCCAAACATAGTGATTACAAAACAATACCAACCTCCACATAATTCAATAAGAAGGAATAAACAGAAACCCACTCTCAACAACACTTCTTACAAATAATTGTCTGATTCCTGACGTGGTACCGGCATTTCAGATACTCATTCTGTACAAATTGTGTTTCAGATACACATTCTATTCGTTATTAAACTAATTGAACAAACATGAAATGTTCTAAAAATGGACAGGACATTGATTCGTTTTCTTTCTATTATAGATAACAGCTGCAACTCTGCAAAATATAATTTTTCTGTCACTAAACTAATCAGTGGTTTGATTGGAGGAGGTCTTATACTAAGCGTATGTTTCAATATTTATTTATTACTGAAACGCAAACGAACTTTGAAAATGGTTCCTGAAATTCAACTTGAAGATCAATATGATGAAATTGGAATTACTATTGATAACAGTGCGAATATCCAAGTTCCGACAGTTAATGCACAAGAATCAGTACAACTCGTTATCAGATCAGATTCTATAAGAACCACCAGTGACAAATCGTCTTTTGAACAAGGGAGCTCTCCCGATAGTTCTGAACAAAGTCTATCGAATGTGCAACTGAATGAAGACATTTATGAACATCCGTATCAGATGATTGATCCTGCACGTTTTGAAGCACATCTGTACAAAACGATATGGTCAAATGCGTACCAAAACACAATTATTTTTCAAACTGAGATACGAGCGAACAATGCCACATCTTCTTTTTTATATAATACTGAGCATGCCATTCAAAACGACAATAAAAGAGATCCATGGCTCATAATTTATAAAAAGAAACTTCGCCATTGCATAGACATATGAAATTCTACGCAATGGTTTTGACACAGATCATAATGAATTTTTATACACCCCTTGAAGCATTTATGATAAAAAAAAAAAAAAAGGAATAGGAATTTGCCCGTGAAAACTATCAACTCTGTGTATGTACGACAAACGTTAACAAAATATTTGCTTTTTGTTAAATCCCAAAGAATTGAATTAAGGCAATTTGTAAAATGCATGTAAGATCGAGGCATTTTGTGTATTTACTTATTTCTTTGGACATAGTGCATGAAAAAATTAAGAGACATTGAACTCACATGCTTAAAATGATTTATTAACTCAAATCGCGCAATTGAAAGTATCGATCAGCAGTTTTATCTCCGATAATTGATGAATTTAAAAGTTTCCTTTTTTTCATTGAAAAATAAATTCTAATGATTAATGAATAAAATTAACAGAAGCACCAAACTCGACAATCATTAATTATTACATATAATGTTAAGATTGCGGGATGTTACACATTTGTTCTGTTTTTTTTTTAATAAATCACAGTTTTTTTCTCAAATGTTTTCCTAACACTCAAACCACATCTGATTAAAACTGGACCATCACACATTCAGCTTGGTCAATACTTTTTTTCCTACATTTGAGAGCTATATATTCTATAACTGCAACCAGTGTGTTACGATATTTCTGAACTCGATACAGTTACATTTTAATATTAAAAGCGCGAAGCTTGATTACTTTTTTTATATAAATATAATCTAACAGTTAAGAAATATCGTAAGACACGATTAATAATGATGGAATCAGTTTTTCGAATGATTTTTTATCCGTTCATTTCAAAAATTGCAGACAGTTGTGTTCTGTATATGAGACGTCATTCAACAGGGTCGCCTTTTCGTATATTTGCGCTATAGGGAAAGTCAGAAAAACGAAAGAAAAATGACGTCATAATTCTGTTTTAAACAACCATTTGCCAAGAAAAGTTATTTCAAAATTTAGCAGAAACTTTTTTTTCACACTGATCAGGAAATATGAAAATAGTACAAAATTAGATAATGATTCATTAAGGATTCAGTTATTCATCGGAGATAAATATACAAATTTGTCGTTGCATCACAACTAGACACGAATTTGTAATACGAAACACATGATATATAAATGGAAACTATTTCCCTGTGCAAAATATTTTAATTCGAAGTAATGCTTCTGTCTGTATCTAAAATTCCTTTATTACAAACAACAGTCAAAAATCTTTTTTGTTAAAATGCAAGTAATTGATAATTATCCTTTTACTAATTAATTACCTAAAACTGGTTCGATTTTTCTTGAATTTCGTTTATATATTCCAGTCTTTTTACAAAATAAATAGTAGATCTTTTCAGTCGGTATATATATATATATATTCCTGCCAAGGTTAAACATTTTATCTGGACATTTAGTCATTAAGGTAGCACAATACAAATATTTTTTTACTTCTAATCACTAACCTTTGAAACGCTGTAACTTTCTTATGAAAGCATAGAAACTAACAAAAGAGGTATATATAGATAGATAAAAGATTAGTCTTTTAAATGAATGCAATATTTTTATAATGCAATCATTATGTAATCAATTATTATGTAATTAGTGGCAAAATCTGGGTAAGTTCACTTGAATTAATTTAGCTCTATCATCTCTTTAACTATACAGAAATCTTAATCAACACATCATGGGCTTCAAAAGGGTGTCTCAGATTGTCTCTATGTTATTCCATTCTCTCATAAATCTCTTATTAGTGTAAACATCCTAACCACATGAAAGAAGATAATTTTTAATTAGGTGTAACATTTGTTCTATACATTCTATCTGAAATCTGAGACAACCTTTTGTAGATAATGGCCATATGAACAACATATAATAAAATCAACCCTTTAGGGATACCTATGAAGAAGCAAATTTCATTTGAAAGTGGAAATTTTGTGAAAAATATTTGGACACAGTTAACATTATAATTGGTTACATAATTGTTGCATAATACTAACATCGCATTAATTTCAAAAAGTAATCTGATAGCTATCCAAAACTACCACTTTTATAAATTTTCAAGCATTATTTAGAAAGTTACAGCATTTTAAAACTTGGGAGTTTGAGCTATAAAATCTTTGTATTGTGCTACCTTAACAAAATGCCTTAAACTTAGACAACACCTGCAATATACGTATATACATTCATATATATTATTGTACTGAAACATGCGGATTAGAGAACATGTTATTCTAAATATAAAAAAGAAGATGTGGTATGATTGCCAATGAGACAACTATCCACAAAAGACCAAAATGACACAAACATTAACAACTATAGGTCACCGTACGGCCTTCAACAATGAGCAAAGCCCATACCGCACAGTCAGCTATAAAAGACCCCGATAAGACAATGTAAAACAATTCAAACGAGAAAACTAACGGTCTTATTTATGTAAAAAAATGAACGAAAAACAAATATGTAACACATAAACAAACGACAACCACTGAATGACAGGCTCCTGACTTGGGACAGGCACATACAAAAATAATGTGGCGGGGTTAAACATGTTAGCGGGATCCCAACCCTCCCCCTTACCTGGGACACTGGTATAACAGTACAACATAAGAACGAACTATAAAAATCAGTTGAAAAAGGCTTTATTCATTTGTTTTTGTTTCATTCATATGTTTTGTCTAATTAATGATTTCATATTTACAGGATGTGTCACGGTTTTGTTATACACAGTTTCAATATACATTTGAAAAAAAGTATTGCAAGACCTGAATTTTTTTAACCTTGAAAATCAGCTTCATATTTTGGATAGAATATGATAAAATATTAATAACATTCTTATAAGATAACATTTTCACTAAAACGAATAAAAAATGTTTTTAAAAAGGTGTTTTAATTAACCACAATTTTGATACCAAAATTAAGTAATTTTTGTACAAAAAATTGCATTTCACAACTTTTACTGTAATGAACAAAAGAATGTCAGACATTTCAAAATAAAACTTAAGATGATTATTCACCTCATGGTTGATCGTTACAGGCCAAATAATCAATACTTCGTGTAGCCTCTAATCACACGGATAGTATTCTCTTAACCTCTTTAGGTCATGCCTGCCGCTTATCGACGAATGTGTTACTGATGTAATTGCAACCATTCCTGTTGACAGGCATTGTTGTTTCATGAAGCGTGTGAACTGTGGTGGCCTTTAGCACACTTTGCGCCAAATAATGACCCATGAATGCTTAATATGATTCAAATCCGGACCACGATTAGGACAGGAAAGATAAACCGACATTCATTGAACCAATGATTCTTCCTCCAAGATGCTAATTTCCAACGTTGGTGAGTTCTGCAACATTGGATACGGGTCACTGTATGTCTGTTCGTTAACAAAGGTCTCCAAAATGGTCTTCTCGCACAATAACCAGTAGCTATGGATCGATTTCGAACAGTTCTTGTTGAACGTCTCTTGTATGGCAATAACTTCTTTTTTAAGATTGTGCTGTTTGCAAATGGTTTCTTTTTGGCATACCTTTACTCTTAGGCTTGGTTTTCTCTAGCTGATGTTTTAGAGGGTCTTCCTGATCGCGGTAGGTCTTTAACATCATTTGCTGCCTGATTTTTATTCACAAAACGACTTATTGTGGAATGGTGATGACCAACAATATGTGTAATTTGTAGCAGGACGTCCCTGCTTCTCTCATGCTGATAACCTGTCATCTTGCTCCATTTGAGAGTTGCGGAAACCAATTACATGGTCTCAATCACTAAACTTTACAAACTTAGTTATTTAAAGTGTTGGAAACAATGAGGATACAAAAACACCTGTTTTATGGTTTTCGGGTACAGTTGCTGCATGTGGAGATTAGAACTTATCGAGTCGTTATTTCTTGATTAAACTCAGGTGAGATTTAAATAATGATTAACTAGCTCTATATCAATAAATTATATCACAAAAAATAGATTTCGTTTTTTTATTTGAATTTGAATTTGGTGTTGCAATTCTTTTTTTCATGTGTATATATGTCAAATACATTAACCATTTGCTTCGTAAAATCATGTACAAAGGCAGAAATCGTTTGTCTTTCCCGTTGGTTAAACTACTTTATCGTATAATTTTGACGGTTTTTATGGACTACATGTACAACATGCATTGTAGAATTTACCTTGGAGTTCGTTTTGTTTTTGTTCAATGATAGTTAATAGTAACGCAAACAATTCAGTTGTTAGTGTATAGAATTATGGTCCCTAGAAAATTATCTATATGAAACTGCTGTGGGAATGTGCTTTGTTAATTGCTTAGGGAAAAAAGCAGCTATTTTCAGTTGGAATAAACAATTGAAAGATAATGTTTTTGTCTAGAAATAACGTCATTCACGTACCGTAGTCATAATTTATTTAGGCTTTAAAGTCACATGTTGTAGGCTTCTGTACTTTAATTCAGACTTTTGTTTTGCAGACTGAATATGTTGCTCAGTGTCAATTAGAATTTAGGAAAAAAATCTAACTGTCAATAAAACGAGGAAACATCAAACTCATTGATAATTACGTCACAAGTGACCTTACAGCATCAACATCATTACAACAACTGCTTGCCTGTGAACTATATTGGACACCCGCACTTCTTTTCCGGCAACCAACCTTAAACAAAAAAGAGTTCTACTGATGGTTGACAAATTTTGAATGTTGACATTGAAAAATGTAAAATGAAAATCTAAAAATGGTTTCAGAGGATTTTCACTTCTACAACAATCAATACGCGATATCAGATTAGAACAATTGTTCCCGTAAGCTAGCATATGTATAGTAAAACATACCATATCTTTTTAAATTTGGGCAATTGATTGTAGTTATTGCGGTTATTTCAATTTCATGAATAATGAGGCATTATATTAAAAAAAACAATACGTTTAACAATCATTACTTCGCGCCAGTTTTGTCAATGTCAACTTGTCGAAGACTTATGTGAAACACCTTTTAATAGATATTAGTTATAGTTTTTGGATAGTGTATTTGCATGTCTTGCAACGGTAGTATTCTAGCAAAATTTGTGTTGTAAAGTTGGTTTTAAAGTTTTGGCAGCTAAAGACGCTGCATTCCATGTATATAATGACGACAGTAGTCCAAAGATTGCAAATACTTTAAACAAACGTATAGTGCACGACTTTTAGGACTTTTCATCTGAAATGATTAGTTATTTTGATTTTGATTTGCTTTCCAACTGTTTAATGCCAGCCCCACTGAGTACATTTATGGAGAGGAGTCTGGAGTATCAATTAGGGAACCTGTTTTTTCGATAAAAAAAAAAGTTACTCGAAGCACAAAACTGCAAAACTATTTAACATTACTTACTGTACTAAAATCTTATAATCTGAGCTTTCAACTCAAAATTGTAATCACACCATCTATATTATCGTGTTAATATAAAGAATCTCATCAGCAGAAAAAAAAACAGAATTTTCTCGTTCGGTACAAAGTTTTACAAATGAATAGCATTTTGTCTCATACAAATTCTGTATATGCTCTACCCGACGTAATTATAGATCCTTTGTTATAATGTTGAATAAATAAACCCTAAGATAAACAATCTGAAGGAACATGAACATGAACATTTGATTTTTTTTTACAGAGATGTTTATTTTTATGGATATATTTATTTCCGTATTTTATTACAAAATAAACAAAAGCGAAAGTTACCAAGGAAAAACAAAGGAACAAATACATCACACAAACAAATTGATAAATACACAGTAAAATCAAAGCAAATAAACTGGTTCAATGCTTAGATATTATATTTTGTAATACAATTATTAACTCTGATGGAATTGAGAGATTGGTATAATCCCTTCCAAATGCTGAGTGAGATATGAAATACCTAATTAGAAAAGCTCTGTATAATATTTAAAAAAAGATAAATACAAGAAACAACTTATAAGAAAATAACATTTTTTTCCATAGTATCTTAAAACTCTTGTATATCTTGAGTTTAATGTCAAACATGTACAATATCAATTATTGTATATGCTTCTTGGTATATGTCGTTGCTGTGAAATTATATACATATTGTAATAAGTTGTGATAAGAGATTGTTTTTAATATACTAAGTTTCTTCCGAAATAGGAAAAAAAGTTCTGTTGATGTTAGAACTATAAACATAAGCATAAAGATTGGTGCCATCACATCATCGTGACCTATATTGTCTATATTCTCTTTTCAATTTGTATCATTGACAAAATTATAAGCTTTGTTTAATAATTTATTTGTAGTGTTATCATTGTTTAAAATAATTGATTTCTATTAAAATATCAAATTGAAATATTCTTCCGAAAACAATAATTTGAAATGTAATTGAAATTTCTGACTATTAGAAGTGTTGCAATTATCGTTACCATGACAACGAATCGAAATTTTAAAGAGCAATTTTTGTTTAAGTATTTACGTGTCTGGTTTGTTTGATTATTTGTTCTATCGGGAAGCTCATGAACGGTAATTCTTAACTTTTATTTTATTTTAAACAAGTAATTTAAATTTAGAAAAAAAAATACTAAACGTTAAATAATACTTTCGGAAAACATAGGAACAGTGAGTCCTCCAAAATGACACTGTTAAACATATTAGATGGAAAAATAAAACAACCAACATTGACCAAACGACATTTCTATACGGATGCTTTCCAGTTTGTCGGGAATTATATGATTTGCTTGAATACAAATCTACATTAGTTTAAACATATTTATTTATAGTGGAAGGAGAAACACGTTTTGTAGCTTATATTATTCCGTTTACACTTTGCGGGTGTGAGTTCTACCTTGTAACGGCATTATAATTAGCTTGCTCTTTTTCGAAATCTACAAGAGTGTCTTTTACGTGCAAGAGATATGGCTCTCTCTTGACACGGGTCAGCCATTTATCGTCCCCTTTCGACGGACAATCATCATTTCCTAAAGACCATACTCGTAAATGTTGTCCAGGCCTAGGGAGAGCATAAAATTTTCATCCCAAAAACGGGAATCGAACCAGGAACATTTGTGTTAGTAGTCCGTACAACACCACGGCTCTCTATATGTATAGAAATGAATGACATTTAAATGACGAATATTGATTGATATTGGAATTTCTTTTATTTATTTTTCTAGTCTGTGTTTGCCATAAAGCTGTAATTGTACTTCCCTAAACAAAACGATAGAGAAGTATTACGAAAAAGATTTTTTTTTTATCAAAAACCAAGGCAAATAAAGACAAAACAAATCAAATTAAAATAAAAAGCAACACCAACAGCTTAGCACACTTTTACGTTTAGAATATATTCTAACTTTACTTTCCTTTAATCTGACACTGTTTTAAACTGTCTGAAATGTTTAATATCATTTTGGCGACACACTTATTTGAATTTATTCATGAAAATGAAAGAGACTTTTATTTTATTCAACCACCTCATGATATTTTTATTTATTCTTTCAGATATGAAGCTTTATCTAAGAAGTCACTTTATATTTGGCGCATTCTTATTATATAGTTACGGTAATCTTTCATAATTTATTATTGTACAATACATTGTTCGGACCATTTATAAAAAAAAACAACACTACTTTGATTCAGTATTATTTCTGATTCTAATATGACGTCCTTATTACGCTTTGTAAACAAAGCCGTGTTCTAATGAGCACAAAATATGTTTGACACATGCGCACGAACTTACTGTTTATATTAACGTTATTTCCATCGTTATCCTTTAAAATATATACATTTAAGCAGCTAACATAAACTTTTATTATATTTTTTTATGAAACAACATATATTTACCCTGCTCGTAGTTTTTAAACTTATCAAATTTGAAATGCAATGCACAGTCTCCTCGAGGAGGAAACGGGAACAGACAAACATTTTTACGGCAATATCGTACGCTTCGACCTATTAAAATACTGTATTTGTCCGATTAGGATCGAAATAATTCCTTCATGTCATGCTTTATGCTCATTTTAACATGGGTAGGCATTATATTTGACCACATTATGAGCATAGAGTATGACATGAAGGAATTATTTCTTAAATAATCAACGCGTGATAAACACGAGGAGAAGGGAAGTTCAATATTAATAGACTATGTACTGGAAATGAATACGTCAATACAACAGTTGTGATTTAGGTTGCCGACGGAAAGAGGATCGCTATGTCTGGCTTTATCGACTAAAGTCAAAGCTCGACAAAACCTTCACAGACGACATGGGAAGCATTCTACCGAACAACCTTAATTTAGATGTTTTTGATATTGTGTACATGAACATAATGTTTTGTATCATTTAAATGTGCAGCTCATACTAATTGTAAGGAAATGGTTAAACCGTATATTCGCTAAGCAGTTTCAAATATTTCCATTGTGACATGTTTGTTTTCGTTAAAGTTTTATGACAGGGATAATTGCAAACTTCCTTGGGGTTAATGTGCATACGTATTTTCATTTGTGTTTTCTGTCATATCAAACATGCACACACATTTTTTGCTACTCGTCTTAGTTAGCTTTTATTGGGTTTTGTCCTTTTTAATTTCGAGTTTCAATTCGGTATTGTTTGACGTTCAGCTATGAAGTACGTTTCCAATTTCGTCATTTTTGTATGTTACAGAGTGCAAACGATACATCAATATTGAGACCCCAGTGTATGTTGACCCTGGATCGGATGTAACTTTTATTTGTTATTGTGACGATTCATTCTCAGGCCTGGATATTTCATCATTAGTGGTCACTACAGAGTCTAACCTTATGACATACTCAAATGGATTAAATATGAACCCAAATTTAGACAGGGCAAAATTCATGATCGTTGGTAATTTCGAAAACGATGAATGCCATTTAAAGATTAAACATTTTACGAGACAAGACAGTGGCATAGATCAATGTGAATATCTGTTCATGGATAAAATCTGCTCACATTTATATATTGTTGCCATAACGAGTAATTATGTTTTGGTTAAATTATACTTGCACATAATAGGTAATAGTACAGGCTAAGAATATTTTTTTTCTGATGTGTACAGATATAACATCTTTATTGTTTTTTTAAATATCTTTCCATAGAAAATCTTTAACATCACTTAAAGAGTCGTGTATAATGTTTCTTAGGGTGTCATTTGAAAATACCCAGATGCAATCGAAGATGAAAATAGATAATGAATGAAAAAGAACTGAAATATCAGGTAATGGTACAATACTACAGAAACTATTGAAAGGTTAATATGTATCTCATTTTTCATGTTAAATATATCTGTAGTTATTTCGGAACATACATATCTTTAAATAGTTGTATTCCTAAGTTCATCTTTGATCCTAGCATGAATACAGACGGAAATATGATTAATGTTAACATTGTCTAGTAGAACTCGTTTTATCATTTTGAATTAAAAGTGTTTACCTCTGCAATTCACTACATTGTACGAAGACTTCTAATGCTATAACGCAAAACAAAGAGTAAATTCTTGTTTTTTGAAGGAACTGTATAATTTATTTTCACTTGAAAATATGTCAATCCAAAATATATGGTATAAGACATATGCAATCGTATACAATGTTTGTCTTCTATATGAAATAGTCAAGAGGTACAAAAAAACGATAATGACTGTATGACGGATTAGTTCTATCAGGAGAATAAGTATATATTAAAACTTATGTTCATTCATATTAACAGCAAAGAACCAATAATTTAGTACAAGTGTTGTCTACATGTGACATGTTGAAAGTGAAGGGTATGAATCTGATAAATATATTTCTACATTGTAATGGTCATCCGAAGGGACACGTTTACTACTCAAATCGTAATTTATTGTCTCACGTATGACGCCGTTTGAACATTTTATATTGCAATCAAATTACTCATTTCTAAAACGACGTGTTTTAGTGCATACAAATAACCAAACTAACGGAAACTCTACCGACCAACAGAGAATCCCGCTAAAGCAGGTTAAGTATGGATACAATATCATGTGACAATAAATAATGACTTTCAAATACTAGTAGGGTATAAAGTTAATAAGGAACACTTGGTTGTGTTTAGTTTGCGTTTAAATTTTGCAATGTTGTTTTTCGTTTTCCAGCATGTAACAGTATTCACTGCAAACCAAGTAAAATACAGTAAAATTGTTGATTTTATCAGTGCAAGTGTGCCGTATTTACAATTTAATATATAACAAACATTCGCGATATATTTGTAGATAAGACAGTCATACATATAGTAGTAAAACCAACAAAGTCTAATATGATCGAAGGGAGAAATGGAACTATTGGCTGTGAAGTGAACAGTTATTCACCTGTTTCCTCAACTATGTTGATGAAAAATAACAGAACATTTCAAAGAAAAACAGGCAACACAAATTGTTTTGAATTTCCATCACTCCATCGAAACGATTCCGGCCGTTTTACATGTTTAGTAAAACATAATTTTTGCAATTCAAGCTTGTCAACTGAATTGAAAATATTGTATTAGTTTAAACTTTAAATAGAACAGCTTCCATAGCGAAAAAAATATATAATAAATAAACAGACTACACCGAACTTGTTTTAAAAGTACAACTTGTGCCAGCTCATCTTATTTTGTAAGGCTACGTTTACATTATGTTATAATCAAACAGGTGTGAAAGAAATATAAATAAGTAGGACACATAAAACTTTAAAAACAACTGTAAGGTCCCAATGCTGTCCTTTCTGCAAAAATATTGATTTCAATGTTTTATCAGGCTTTTCAATACTGCCTTTTCAATAATAATCGATATTTTGAATCAGTCAACTGAAACAAAATGATGATCATCTCCTATGTGAAGAGTCATGATTGTTTTTTAAGAGTAAAGATTCGACTGACAAAAAAAATAAGACTTCAAAAGAAACACTAATCAATATCGATATAAACAGTTTCTCATAAGAAACATCTTTTGTTGTCCATTCGTTTGATGTGTTTTATCATTTGAATTTTGCCATTTGAATAAGGACTCTCCGTTTTGAATTTTCCTCGTAGTTCAGTATTTTTGTGATTTTAATTTTTTTTTATTTAATAAAACAATAGAGTATTATGTTTAAGCGTAAACACAGACGATTTTAATAATTTTCAGATCCTCCAAAAGTCAATGTGAACTATACACTTAGACCTGACTATATCGATTTTATCTGTAATGCAGCTGGGGAACCAAGTAATTATACATTTTTGCAATGGGTACATGAATCAGAGCTTCACAAACAGATACGTCTTGTAAATGGAACACGATCTGGGAAACTGTATGTTGAAAGAACGAACCCGCCTGAAAACACTGGATATTACATTTGTCGTGTATCAAACGGCATCCCCGATTTAAAAGGAAAGACGATCCAAGAAGCGAAGATATTTTTCGTTTCTGAAAGTACGTATCATATTATGAAATATGATTGGTTTATATAAAATTGAGAATTGAAATGGAGAATGTGTCAAAGCGACAACAACCCGACTATAGTCTGCATTGATCTGAAAATATAATTTTAAACTTGGGTTACTAGTATTTGTTTTTAATGTGTCCTTATATATATACCATTAATCGAGAAGACCTCATTTTGTGTGTCGCTTCTCTTCCTCCCACAATAAATTGAACCTCATGCCTCTGTGTCCCATATGTACCACGCATAATCGCATTTGTCACCATTCATGACTATTCAGTTTGGGTTATTTTGAGAAAAAAAACGGATATAAATGCGTCCGGTTATTCATTCCGACTTTTATATCAGCCATGACTACCGGTTTTAACATTGGGAACCAATAGTATGATAGATAACAAAAATGAAAAATAAATAAGCCAATCAGAGGGGTTTCCATATCGTGGTTTTTAGATCGTAAGAACCACTACTATTATACCTCGGTTTTAACTTGCACATAATTTTCATAAGTACCCGGACGGGAACAGGACAATTATGTTGGCGTTTATCTACATGTATACTATGATTAAAATACTACTATAATATATATAGAGTCTTTTTATAATATATAGCAGTGATCGCCATGGAGAAGAAATTTAAAATTAATAGTTAATAGAAAATTTGATACACTTTAATATTTATAATATAAATACGTATGTATGTTCATTCCAGAGACATATGTAATATATGTTGTCTGTTCATAGTGTATAGAAACGCAAAAACAATTGAATATAACAGAAAAGAATATGATAACGGACTTTGCAAAAAAGAGAAAGGGCTTAAAAATATTACCCTGTCTCCATGTACCTATATGACTTTTGATATCATTTCTTAAATTCTCCAGACATAAAATCTTTTACAAAAATTCATCATAAAATAGATAACAGACTTTCAACCAAGCTTGGAATATCCGCGATTCGCTTTTACGTCAATCATGACTTCCAGTTTTGAACTTGCACATACATTTCATAAGATTACTCGGGGACAAGACAACAATAATCGCGTTGATAGAGACTCTCTATATATTATAGCAGTGATCGCCTAGAAGAGGAAACCTGAAATTAATAGTTTATAGCAAATACACTCTATTGATAGAATACGTATGTTCATAGTAAACAGTAATGGGAAAATAATGGAATTTAAAAGAAACAAAAAAATAACGGATTATTGAAACAAGGGAGAGGGCTGAAGCTGTTTCCAAGTACCTTTGAATTTTGATACCTTTTCTGAAATTCTCAAGACATGATTCTTTTACTGGAATTCTCAAGACACAAAATATAATACAAAAATTCTCCCTACAACAGTTTACATACATTCAACCTAGCTCTAAACGCGATTTCGCTGTTTTGTTCTAGTTTGGTTAAAATTTCCACTCCAATGTAATGTTTCTAACAAATTTTGAAACATATATCACAGGTATACATAATACATGTAATAATGTTGATTGTTTAGGAGAAGATAGTAATATATCCCGGTCAGTTCTCAGATTCATAATATCAAAAACTGTTGAACATAAGTTGACTGTAACAGAATACCTGTGCTTCACAGATGACGACAGATATCTTTTAATTGTCGTATCCTAACTCCCGTGTTTGTTCCCTCGCATGTGTCCTTTTGAATCAGACCTATAACTATAAGTTATTTTATTATTCCAGAACCCCTTAGATTCCCTTAAATCACCAACGGATTTTGAAATGGTGTTATTTGCTCGGATTTAGTTTTCCGTATCTACAGAAATACTTTGAAATTATCAGTATCTATTTGTTTGTTTGTTTGTTTGTCCTTTTCATTTTTAGCCATGGCGTTGTCAGTTTATTTTCGATTAATGATTTTGACTGTCCCTCTTGTATCTTTCGACCCTCTTTTACAACGGAACACCGAAGAGACAACCAACGATAGGTGATAACTCAAAACGAGAGAGACAATGTGTTATTTCAGGTTAAAACTCCTGTTATGTTTCTATCATCTGACATTTGACACTTGAACCCACATTCATTCCAAATGTCAAAATCAGCAGAATGTATATATCAACATATAAGACTGTGCATTCATATTGATAACCAGTTGAGAAACTTTATACATGTTGTAAGTATCAACAAATTGGTGATGGTGACCGGAAACGTATGCCCTGTGAATTCCTGGGAAGTAGGAAGATGACAATTAGAAAGGTGGTATTTTCATTCACGTTTTGCATATATTTTGGTTTGAAGTCTTCCATCTGTGCTATAAAATAAAGTTCACTTGAATGCATTCAAGGTATATGAGATGTAATAAGCACTCGATGAAATTTAGGTTACTGAATAACAGGACTTTAGCAATATATCTTGAAGTGAAATAAAGGATTTTACAAGATGCTGGTTTATTTTGTCTTTGAAAAGCATGATGTGAAATCTACTCATTTGCAAAAAAAAAAAAATTAAAAAAAAAATAGTTTGCACCTACTCGAATACGTTCTGTCTAGTGTGGCATTTTGGGGGAAACTATCTTCGGATAATTTTCAATATCTACGTATTCTGTCATCAGGTTCTATAAAGGTTAAATTGGTTTTATGTTTCTTCAACTAACATGAACGATAATCATATTAAGATTGAAAACATAACATCATATATCGGATTCACAACAGAAAGTTGAAATATATTACTCTTTTGTTGATACATTCACTAGATAGTAGATAAGACATGTAAGATATGCGTAAACTTTTTAAACAAAATTAACTTAGTTTCGAAATAATTTATAAAAATATCTTTATATGTCTTTTGCAACTATTTTTTTTTTTTTGGCTGTGAATTTAATTTTAGAAACAGTTTATGGTAATGTAGAGTATATATTTGAAATCACAGTTTCCAATCCACTCAAAGTCATATCTAAACCATTAACTTTTTCAAGTTGTATTCAAGTTTTCAAAAAATAAAGGCAAAAATAAACATTACACTTAAAATGATTAATTACAGGACCGCCCGAATTTTTGTTAGACAACATGAAAGTAAAATATGGTGCAATTGGTAATTTCGTAAGCTTTTGGATTCAGATATACAGTAATAATGAGCTGCTTTATAGTACCATTCAAAGATATGATGGACAAAACAATGTTGCATCATACATGGAACAGACAAAAGTTTTAGGATATATTATAGCTCTCGGTGTGAGAGTTATGGTATAAGAACAAAGCTACATTTTTGACATACATATACAAAACACTGATGATTTTACCAATTATACTATCATAGTTTGTAACACAAGAGGTTGCAGTAACATGACATTAGAAGTAAGAACATTTAGTAAGTACCGTTATGTTTTAGAATTTGATTTTGCAATTTGCGATAAGGAATTTTGAATGTGTTGTATATTATATTTGCCATATGATTTTTTTTAATCTTCGTCTGCGCATCTACAGACTATAACATGTATTACTTATGGAAGCTTATCGGCCATTTTTACATACCACCCTAGTTGTTTATTGATCATTTTGTTTTAAGTCAGTAAAAATAAAACAGGATAGGAAGTTATGATTCCAATGGACCATGCCCTAACAGTGACAACTATGAAACTTTAATCACAGAGGAATGCTGGACATCATATCAGACTGAGTAAAATTTAAAGAGATAACATAAAAACAAAATAATACAAAAAATCTAATACTAGTAGACATGGTAAAAAAGACATACACTGAAAAGGCCATTTTTTTATTTGAATAAAAAAATACCAATGTTGCTTGTTATTGCATCGATGTGTTATTTGTTATACTTCAGGCTATTTGCACCTTTGAACTTTAAGCATGGCTCAATAAAGATTATTTCATTTCAGGTAACAGCACCAAGTCACTGAGCTTTACTTTTTCGTACTTTCATATTATTGGTAGTGTACTCGGAGGAAGTCTTTTAATAAGTATAATTTTGCATATTTATTTTTTTCTTAAACGAAGGAAAAATTTGGGAATTGTTGAAGATATACCACTTGATTTCCGATACGATGAAATTGGAAACTTTGAAATACCCAGCACCAATATTCAAGATTTACGAGAAAATGTGCAAGAACCAGCCAATATCATCGACCTGTCAGGCCTTGAGGGGAGGGCCTATCAGATATCATCATTCGAAAAAAATAGTTCGTCAGTCAGTTCATCAGACAGCCTCGTACAAAGTTTATCAATGATAAATGAAGACGGATATGAAAACCCTTATCAAACGATTGACCAAGAAAATATTGAAATACATCCATATAGTATCGTTTGTTCACAACTATATGAAAATACAATAGTTTTCCCAAAGAAAATATTGATTAAACATTCAAACGAACGAGATCCATGGCTTATCATTTACAAGCAATCGTGTAGAAGTATACAAAAACAATTATGATTTCAATGCTTATAGCTCTTGACAAGACCTTCGTGAAATGGTTAGCCACTGTACTTTGAAGGAAAGGCAAAAGTAAACGTAAACAGCTAGTTGAATAAACATCGATGATCATGAAAATGACATCTCATACATGTACAAACCAATATTAGAATGCTTATCTGGGTAATATTGTTTTATTAAAAGTAAAGTTATCAAGTGAAACAACATTCGATATAACTATCATGTACACTGATGTTTAGAACTCATTAGACGTCCATATAATTGAAGACATTTGCGTTTTCAATAACATGACTTCTTTCACCCCAAAGATTTTTCGTTACCTACATCTGAAACACCACCGGTCGGGCACTAGCATCTTAATTATACGTCAATTTTACTACAGCTAAGATTGAAATTTCCTAAGGCAAACTTACATGCATTCATCTTATCGTTGTATTAGTTTTTGGTTATTCCGTTTTAGTAGCAATTTGATGCATATTAAGAAACTTACATTTATAATTAATGTACGTGTAGAGAGTATATCTTGTTAGAATAAATAGTAACGGTACTCATTTTTTATTTTTTTTTTTTTTATTTTAGTTAACGTGTGTTTTGTCGATGTTTGATTTTTGATTTTTGAAATTAGTTTTCGAACATATGTACCATCGTTGTTCAAATTCATTTTAACTTAAAATCACCTATTTCTATTGGCTCTCTAAATCTCCATCAGAAATGATTTCAAAGTTTATTTAATCAAAAGTTGTGCTCAAATGTGAATGTTATATTGGCATTTGGTTAGTATCAAAGAAAACATGTTGAAATGACTGAAATATTTAGGAGTAATTGAAAAGGTAAATACTGATGACTGAAAGCCTAATGTCTTATTTAAGTAATATACATCCGAGTCTCATCAATTCGGGCGACATTATAAAAAAACGGACCATATACAATAAGTCTCACAACATAATGATTTGAAGTTACGAACATTTTAAGCAGATGGCAGAAGAACGTCATTATTGTTACCAACGTTTACTCAGGAATGCATATGTAAAAACAACTAGATGTTAAAATTAAGAATGAAAATGGGGAATGTGCCAAAGAGACAACAACCCGACCATTGAGCAGACAACAGCAGACGGTCACCAACAGGTCTTCAATGCAACGAGAAATACCCGCACCCGATGGCGTCCTTCAGCTGGCCCCTAAACAAATATATACTAGTTCAGTGATAATGAACGCCATACTGAACTCCGAATTGTGCACAAAAAACTAAAAGTTAAAATAATACAAGACTAACAAAGGCCAGAGGCTCCTGACTTTGGACAGGCGCAAATGATTGCCAATGATACAACTATGCTTTAAAGTACATATGAACATGATAAAGTAAATGTACGCAGTAAATATATATATTTAAAAAAAAATCAATTATGAAACGTCTCTTACCCTTTAAAAATAAACTTTTGTTTTTTAATACTTTGTCCTCGAGTGCATCATTAAAGAACTACAATGTATCATTTTGAAATGCACATTCAGTTGAAAAGTTGATACCTCAATGTCATTACTGCAACTTGGTCTTGCATGAAGAATAATAATATTCTGTTATCAATATTTACTTTTCAAGGTTTTTGATATAATAAAACATCTTTATTGCAAAGAAGGTTTTGATTTTTAGAAATTTGTCCTCGATAATCGACGATTTGTTTGTCAAATTACGCCGCAGCTACAATAAAAGTACTGTTAATGTTAATAGTTCCAATATCAACCAATTATTCACTGACCAGTTCATCTTTAATTTATGATGTAAATTTAGTATTTGCATTATAAATGTCTGAATGTGGCTGCTTTTTATGACAACATTGAGTCCTCATTGATGACAATAATAAATATTTTTTTTTGGGCTATTAGCTTTATATAATTCGATTTAAACAGCTTCTGTAGTGAAACAGAGGATTTGAGATATGAAAATCATGTGTAACCTAGTCATACTCTATGTGTGTCTGTCTGTCACATGTATGGTGACTTTTCATGTTTAAGTCAGTGGTTCATTTTGGTTACTGATGATCAAATTGGATTTTTTTCCCAGTTTATTATAAACCTTGCTGTTCGTTTCCCTTTTAAATTGTGTTACATTTCGTCATGTCGTTGCTTCTAATATCTCAAAATAGTTGTGTTGTTCCTAATAGGTTGTCTCTGTAGTGACCGACGTGTGCTTACTCTTCACATCCACAGTATTTGTATAGAAGTGTGCATTGGCATTCAAACATGTACAACATTAGATCTATATTATGCCGGAAATAGAGTAATTGTTTAGAGTACAATATAATGGAATCCTATGTTAATGACATACAGGTTGGAGATTAAAACACCAAGTCATACACAATAATTGCCTGTACGAAGTCTGACAAAACAATAGTTCATTCATTTCATGTGTTTTATTTTGCCATTTGTTCCCGGTATTGAAGAACTTTCCGTTTAAATAAATATTCTTGATATTTGTGGTAACTCAAAATATGATTTGCTAACCATTGACTTTTAAAAAGAGGCGAAAGATACCAGAGAGACATTCAAATTCATAGATAGAAAATAAAATGACAACGCCAGGGCTAAAAGAAAAAAGACAAACGAACAAATAATTGTATACAAAACACTACATAGAAAACTAAAGACTATGCAACACAAACCGTAACCAAAAAATGGGGGGGGGGGGGGTTATCTCATGTGTCCGGAAAGATAAGCAAATCCTGCACCACATGTGGCACCCGTCGTGTTGCACATGTTATTACAAACCCTGTAAATAGTTTAATTTGGTAGGTCACTTTCGTGAAAAGGGAAAGGAATTGTTCTTACGACATAAGGATCATATCCGAAATAATCTGTGAAACGGATATTCAATAACGGTCAATCAACTCGTGATGGCATCCGAAATTTGTTTACGAAGGGGTGATTTTAACTTGCTCCTTTGGAAATCTTGTGTTAATAGCTGCCTTGTGAGCAGCAACCCTTTATCAATGAAATCATGATAAGAAATACAAGCCCGAGAATATCGTATAAGTTCGGATATATGTACTCCGTATGAAGGCGCTACTGTAATATTGCTACATAGAAATGAACAGTTCATGATGTGGAAGCTGAAATTGGCTATTTCGTCCAAAGTTTTATTTGCAATCGATCCTTATTGTCAATTTCTAGATGAAAGTCAAGATATGAGGCAGACTTACCTATATTTGTTGTATGCGTTATCTCTAGTTCGAGGGATTAAATGGTTAAATACATTATAGTCACCATTGTTTTAATTATTTAGTTAAAGAACATCATCTATATAGCGGGAAGTAAAGATAAAGTTATTGCTCGCTTCTTATCTTTCTTGCTTAGAAGTTCCTGTATGACGAACGCCTTATAAAAAACAAAGGAAAAAGTCGGCAAGGAGAGGGGCACAATTGCTTCGAATAGAAATGCCGATAGTTTGATGAAAAACACGTCCTAAAAACGTAACAAATGTGTTGTTAATCAAGAAACCAAGCATCTGGATAATGTCAGTGTCAGAAAATATTTTGTTTGAACGGAGTGATTTTTACCAAAGTGGGATTTATCCCTCCATAAAACAAGATAGTTGTATCTACGTTTGCCATTCTTTTTTATGAAACCAGGTAATACCAACTCTCTCGGGGTTTTTTCAAATTTGATATAATTGTGTAAAGTGTCGAAAAGTCCAATGTTTTTATTCTATTGCAAGATGAAAGAGTCTTAGATTGTATGTTTTCTAAAAGATCTTTTGATGTTTTAGAATCCACATTTGATTAACGCAACCTCTAGCATATGCAGTTTCACAATTACTTTGATGCCCGGCTTTCATTGCTAATAAAATTCGTGATAAAATTGATGTTTCTTAATTAAGAAAGAAGTTTAGTTAATCACTGCTAGACCCAGAAATATAACATTGTTTGACATGACACTTATCACGCTTATATAGTTTAGTATTCAATACAGTGGTGGAAAATCCAGTTCCTAATTTTGTGGTTGATATTTCAAAGGAATATAAAACTTACCTAAGATTCAGGGTTTCCTTTTTATTAGGCGTCTTTCTATTATAAATTATCTGTTTACCATGCTCTGCTGTTTACTTTTATTTGATTTAGAAATGGATAGTGTTTGTGTCAAAAATTTAATTCCTTTCACAGCGCCTTATTAATGTTATACATATTTTCTACGCATCGTCATTTAATTATATAATGTTTTAATAATTTACATTGTTGTCAGTTTATTTCTAAATTTTGATTCGATAATTGTATTTCTTTATATAATTAAAAACAGTATAATTTAAATCTTTGTGTTCTACTTTATCATTTGATCTGAATTCATAAGTAGGCAGTCTATTTTGTGAACATCTTGTGTAACGTTAAGCAGTCTCTTTATCAGGTATAAAACATATCATTTTTGCATTGTTTCTGTATTCTATGACTTTTAATCAAATAATGAACATTTGTTCACTATTTAAATGGCTTGTTACAGATATATCCATATATGTATTTTGATTGTATTTTGCAATAAAATTGAAAAAGACTCATCATGCTTATGACTCTTCTATCTTCCAATGACGTTGTATTATTTTAAAAGGACGACAGTCACTTTTAGTTGAAAGATATTCGTGACGCTGAGTTGCATTCATTTCTGGATTTCTGGAAAATTATTCTTTCTTTTGGTTTCCATGTCCATGTTATTTCTTTAATTTATATCAATTTGGTGTCTACCTAAGCATTTGTAAAGGCACACACAGGCTATTAATTCTAGAGATCAGAGATCATGACAATGATGCAACATGTACAACTACAAAATTTAATTTGAAACAGCAGAACATACATACATGTACTAATAGAGGATACATGTGAAACATTATGCAACATCACTTGTCATGATGGTGAAATATCATTATAATGTTTATGAAGGTAAACAAACAAACACACTTCTTATAAGACGTTCAAGCTCTACAATGTCAACTTAATGTGTAACCATGGGTAGAAAATGAAAAAGCATAACATGTTTTTAATAATTCATATTAACCCATTTCTATTGTAAGCATATACAAAGCCCTTGTTTTGCTGTTCATTTTTAATACTTTCATACTGAATACACATCAACTATAAAGTGCTAACATCTGGTTTAAAACATATAAAACACGGAAGTATTTGATAAGGCCAATGAGTCATGAAACATTATAATTATCGTTTGTTTATGTGTTTTATTTTTAAATAATAAGGATGTGAGCTTTCTCGTTTGAATTGTTTTACAATGCCATTGCTGGGCCTTTAATTAGTAGCTGACTATGCGGCATGGGCTTTGCTCATTGTTGACGGCAGTACGGTGACCTATAGTTATTAATTTCTGTGTCATTTCGGTCTCTTGTGGACAGCTGTCTCATTGGCAATCATACCACATCTTCTTTTTTATATATAGAACATACCTATGATTATCAAGGTGTTTCTCTTCGGTAGGTGTCCTGGGGATATTAGTGGAAGATATTAGCAAGCAAAATCGAGGGAATTGTGCAAATGATGATACAAGCATGAAAATTACCACAAAGCATCATTATTATATACTTTGTAAGAAATAACTGCTGGCCATTAAAAAAAAATTTCAAGATAGCCACGGCCATTTTCTAAAATAGGTGTTTTCTTTAGTTTGAAAATACTGATTTTTCTGGAAAACTTTTCCAATTACCAGGTTTAGTGGCTACCTTCCCTACATCACATATTTATCATTTATTAAATATGTAAATGTCGAGGTTCAAAGTGAACTATCAATATGTAATTGTTTAATCAAACAGTTTAGGTAATGAGATTTACACACACAAAGATGTTGTTTTGGGCTTTATTTGCTGGGACAACATCATATTTGTCATGGAAGTCAACGTTAGATAAGTGTTTTTCAACATTTCGGTCTTCAAAGATTGACGTAGCATGAGTATTGATAGACCCTTTAAGTTTCTTAGCTCTGATTTGTATCAAAAAACTAACAGCCTTAATCCATTCAGACAGAGTATCTACGTCTTCTTTTTCACGTTTAACCCATTGTCTGGCATAATCCTCGACTGAATCCATCGGTATTTTGAAGTTGTGTTTCCAATTGAGAGACTCCTTAGAATTTATCAATATAAGTTATTACATGGTATTGTCGTCGTTTATGGACGCACTTGTTGTGTAGCTTATTGCAGGATATTTTCCTCCTCTTTATCTATAGTTCTATTATAAATGATATGTTTTTTGCACACTCTGTTCATGTGGTTTACTTTTATTTGATTTAAAAATTGTTTTTGAGGCAAAAGTTTCCCTCCTTTCACAGCGACATACTAATGTTATACATATTTGTCATTTAATATATTGTTTTTATAATTTACATTGTTGTCAATTTATTACTAAAATTGGAAAACAGTATAATTTCAATATGTGTGTTCTTATGTATCACTACATATTAATTCATAAGTAGACAGCCAATTTTGATAACATCGGTAAGCATTCTCTTTATCGGGTATTAACTCAGAACCATTTTTGGTATTTTTTCAGTGTTTGAATCAAATAAGGAACATTTGTCCACTATTTGAATGGTTTGTTACAGATATTTCCCGATATGTACATGTATTTTGATTAAAAAATATATATTATCCGATAAAATTGACAAAGATTTATCATGCTGATGATTCGTCTATCTGCCAATAACATTGTATTACAAAATGTCTTATGTTAAACGGTTAATAATATACGACAGTCACTTTTAGTTGAATGACTTTCGTGACGGTGAGTTGCATTCATTTCTGGATTTCAGGAATTAATCGTTATTTTTTTAAGAAAGAGATCAGGAGA